>NC_081428.1:61974396-62076896 GCF_949786415.1 Peromyscus eremicus
ATCTTTCAGCTTTCACCCTGATATCTGGCTTTGGGTTTTTTATTAAAAGACCATCTAAGATTTGAACAACATTTCTCCAACGTTCTCAGATGTTTTCCACATGGCTATTCACCTTGCATGGCTATTAAACAGCAGAAATTGACTAATTCATGCAATAAGCATGAAATACATGCCATATCATTGAGACTTTAACACACACACAGATCATGGCATTAACATGTTAATGTTATATCATCTATTGATTTAAAGAAGAAATATTATTATGTTCATTTCACCTGTTTCCTTTGAACCTTTTCAGATGGTATTTCTAGAAAAATGTAACCTGCGCAGGCTTACACTGTTTTCTACTGAACTATCCAGCTGTAGACTTTCAAGATGCTCCTGAAGCCTAAGTATCACATGACTCCATTCATTTTGCTCCTTCTATTAGTTCTTCACTGCTGCCCTTATCCTTATTATTTAACCATTATAGGGAACTTATGTTATAAATGAATTCACTTTTCCCAGTTTATAACCCCATTCCTCCTCCACAACATGCTACACTTAAAAAAAAAATCATCTAGGGCTGGAGAGATGGCTCAGAGGTTAAGAGCACTGGCTGCTCTTCCAGAGGTCCTGAGCTCAATTCCCAGCAACCACATGGTGGCTCACAACCATCTACAATGAGATCTGGCTCCCTCTTCGGGCCTGCAGACAGAACACTCACTGTATACATAATAAATAAATAAATCTTTAAAAAAAAAAATCATCTATCTATCTCTATCTATATATTACAAGCCAGGTGGTGACAGTGCACGCCTTTAATCCCAGCACTCAGGAAGCAGAGGCAGACTGATCTCTGAGTTCAAGGCCAGCTTGGTCTACAAAACAAGTTCCAGGACAGCCAGGACTACACAGAGAAACCCTGTCTCAAAAACCACCCCAGATAGATAGATAGATGATGATGATAGATAGATAGATAGATAGATAGATAGATAGATAGATAGATAGATAATATTACAAAGTTTTTAATTAGTTGTCCTTCTCACCTGCCAGAAAATGAAATGTTCACGGATAATATTCTTCACAGCTTCATTGCTCCACACATCACGATTGAGGCACTGGCATGCAAAGTCTTGTACATTTTGAATGTTTATCATCAGCCACTTATTCTGCATCTGGCCACACTCTTTGGCCTGTAAGAATAAAGTTAAATATTTTTAAAAAATAGTTTCTAACCAGGCAGTGGTGGATCACACCTTTAATCCCAGCACTCCGGCAGGCGAATCTCTGAGTTCGAGGCCAGCCTGGTCTACAGAGCCAGTTCCAGGGCAACCAGAGCTACACAAAGAAACCCTGACTTGAAAAACAAAACAAACAAAAAGTTTCTATTTAGTCCCTGGTGTAGTTCAGCATTCAGGTGCTGTCCTTTCCATGTGAACACTAAGCATTCTTTTAAAATTGACATCGATGACTCATCGCTTCTTTGTGCAAAGGACAATGGTTACTGCATAAACTCACAAGTGGTCCAAGAGCAGAGAAGTGTCACGAGTGCACAGCCCCAATAGCCCCAGGCTCAGCAACCATCATGAAAGAGGGTGAAGAATTTGAAGAACCAGAAATTGGAGAGGACCAGATTGCAACAGTGTCTTCCTGACCGTGACTCAACACTGAGTGTCTGCACAAGGCCTATACAAAACCAAGCCAGTCAACATACTCCATGCTAGATATGGAGTACGGAGAAAAGGACATGAACCCCCACACCCAACTGAGGAGCTACTGACAGATGACGGCTTCTAGGACAGAGAGAGTCCATCTTAAGAGTGTCATCCCTGTAGGAATGACCATGCTCCAGTGGACGTCCTCTGAACCATCAGTATAAGGGTAGTGCAAATTAGTCTCGATGGTTTTAGACAAGGCAGGGACAGAGGCTACAGAAGTTGAGAGGGGCCAGGCAGTGGTGAAACATCCCAGCACTTGGGAGGCAGAGGCAGGTGGATCTATCTCTGTGAGTTCAAGGCCACCCTGGTCTACAAAGAGAGTTCCAAGACAGCCAGAGTTATTACAGAGAGAAACCCTGTCTCGAAAAACAAAAAACAAACAACAAACAAAAAAGGTTGAGAGGGAGTCAACCCTCCCAGGTCAGAGATGTGAATCTGGGAGGAGTTAGGAGAACAGGGAATGAATATGATTAAAATACACTGTAACAAATTCGAATATGCTCAGTGGCTCATAGTTCCAAAGGATCTGATGTCCTCTTCCGGCCTCCGAGGGCAACTTCATGCACATGCATTTATGTGCACATACATACACATAGATAATAAATCTTTAATCTAGAGCTCTCAGTATTTATACATTATTATTTTGCATATACATAATCCTTGTGATAGCTATCAACGAGTGGATTAGGAGAAATCGGGACTGGTGAAATTACACTTTACAGAGCACAGACCTTTAGGATAGTGACTGGGAGGAAAGGCCCACTCAGAAGTCAGCTGGCACCAGCCACCGGATGAATGAAGATTGGAGGAAGTATGTACACACTTGCAAGCCCCGTTCCCTCTCAATGTGCACATGTGGCCATTGCCATTGTCAGACTCCAGCTCTCCAGGAAGTTTCTAGGACTTGAGCACCAGATGGGATGGCTGAAGCACCCAGCTTCTTAGATTAAGCAGCTCAAGTATACAGGCGGCCACTGCTTAACTACCAGCCAGTATCATTAAGGCAACCTAATAAATCCCTCTTTTTTTTTTATAATAATATTCACAATAGTTTTGATTCTGCTCCTTCAGAGAACTTCAGTAGTCTATAAAGCAGAGAAAAGGGAATGTTGGCTTTAAGCTAGCTGCTGGAACCCCACCTAAAAGAAATGGTGCTGCCTACTTTCAGTAATACAGTCTTACCCCTCAGCAAATCCTCTCTGGAAATTCCAAGTATCTTGACAACGTGATAGTTTTTTTTTTAATTTTTGTTTGTTTTTAAAGGCTTATTTATTTTTATTTGTTTGAGTGCATGTTTATGAGTTTATGTGCATTCTGTAGAGACCAGAAGAGGGTATCAGATCCCCTAGAACTGCAGTTGTGAGCCACCGTGTGAGTGCTAGGAACTGAACCCAGATCCTCTGCAAGAGTGGCAAACACTCTTAACTGCTAAGCCATCTCTCCAGCCCCTATTGCTGTTTTCTCAATGACAGTTGTTTTCGCTGTGGTGAGAAGGGAACATATTCCCCTTGCTTTGCTTAAAAGTTAACAGATGGTCAAGTAAACCTGCCCCAGGAAGTTTCCCTCTGGGTTTAGGAAAGATAAAGCTAGGAAGAACTAGGGGGAGAATATATTCTGCAATTTGACTCAGACCTATTTCCAATATTCCCAGTACATGTGTGAAACCACAAGTAACAAATATACACAAATTTAATGTATTGTCCACTCTAACCAAGCACTGCCCCACCAAGACTGAACTTTTACAACTTCAGATATGACAGCAAAACTAGTAAAAAATTCTTTTTCCTTCTTCACAATTTCATGGATAATTCATTCTTACTACAGACCAAGACTTATCACCCTTTTACTTAAAGGAAACACTTCATAGTCTGCCTGTGATATACCCAATTACCAATATCACTAGTTAAATTTGGGGTCACAATGAAGGAAACACAAAGCATTAAGCACAAGCATTTAAGACGTTACAAATTGAGTTGGGTGTGGTGGTGTATACCTTTAATCTCAGAGTCAGTCTGGTCTACACAATGAGTTCCAGAACAGCCAGAGCTACATAGTGAGATCCTGTCTCAAAACCAAAAAAAACCTAAATAAATAAAATGAAGATATTATAAGTTGATCAATGTTTTTTTCTTTTTGTTTTCCCAAGACAAGGTTTCACTGTGTAGCCCTAGGTGACCTGGAACTCACTCTGTAGATCAGGCTGGCCTTGAACTCAGAGATCCACCTGCCTCCTCCTTCCTAGTGCTAGGTATGCACTACCACCACCCCAGCAAGTTGATCAATTTATATTACCCCAGATCAGTTAACTAAATAATAAACAGGTAGGTAGGGCTGGAGAGATGGCTCAGCTGTTAACAGCACTGGCTAATCTTCCAGGGGTCCTGAGTTCAATTCCCAGCAACCACATGGTGGCTCACAACCATCCATAATGAGATCTGTGCCCTCTTCTGGCCTGCAAGGACACATGCAGGCACAACACTGTAAACATAATAAATAAATAAATCTTAAAAAAAAATAAAATAAAAATAAATAAACAGGTAGGTAATAGATATTATATAGATACACTGTCCTGAGTGGATGGTGAAATTTCATCACGCTACTTAGAACAGTGCATAACTTGAAACATATCAATTTTTATTTCTGGAACTTTCCATTTAATATTTTGAGACTTCATGTAAATTAAACCTAAGCAAAACTGCAAATGAGGAGACAACAACATAGGCAAAAGATGAATACAAATAATTTATAAATGGTTAATAAATATAACACTACATACTCAGCAGTAGTAAAAGATAAACACATTTTCAAAACTAAATTTTTGTTGTTGTTGTTTCTCTGTATAGTTTTGGTGCCTGTCCTGGAACTTACTCTGTATCCCAGGCTGGCCTCGAACTCACAGAAATCCGCCTGGCTCTGCCTCCCAAGTGCTGGGATTAAAGGCGTGTGCCACCGCCACCCGGCAATTTCAAAACTAAGTTTTTGAAAAGAAGCTTTCAAGGTGGTAAAGATTTTACACTGATGCCACACAAGGCTAATCAAAGGCTTTCAAAGTAACCAATGTCATACACTGTTGTTAAAAATATACTTCATTTACTGCCAGTAAAAATATAAGTCAGTGTAACTCTTAAGTTTATTATGCAGAAATAGTTAAGATACCAATTCTCTATAAAAGGAAAATGAAAGTAAAATTAAAAAATGAAAGGCAGGGCTAGAGAGATGGCTCAGAGGTTAGGAGCACCGACTACTCCTCCAGAGGTCCTGAGTTCAATTCTCATAACCCACATGGTGGCTCACAACCATCTGTAAGGAGATCTGGCACCCTCTTCTGTATATGTAATAAATAAATAAATCTTTTTAAAATAAATGAAAGGCATAGAGGACACAGAGGAGGCAGAGGCAGACCCATCTCTGTGATTTTTGAGGCCAGCCTGGTCTATATAATATGTCCAGGCCACATGGTAAGGCCTTGTCTCAAAAAGGGGGCGGGGAGGAGACACAATTGTAAACCAGTTTATAGTTACAGTACAGAATCTTCAACAACTTACTGTTTCAAAGCTGCCTTTGTGCATCAAGTCGATTGGGGGCCGGAACAGATCTGCAAGCGTTGTTAGTTTCTTATCTATTGCTCCTCCATTTCTTAATTCCTGTTCTTGCCTAACTACAATACAGAAGGATGGAAAAGTTTTAATTAACCACAGAACAGAAGTGTTAAATTACATAATAAACAAAAGGCCTTATATTGACTGAAAGAATTATTGAATAGTATGCTTGGTCTCAAACACAAAAAGTTAATGACTGAAAAAATACAAAGAAGCAAGAAAAACAAAACATTTTAGGATTAGGTGGTGGTTACTAGCCAAAGGATAAAAGTAGAAAATTAAATTAGTTACAAATAGTCATGTGTAGAATATTCAAGGCCCTGTCTGTCCCCAGCAAAACACACACACACTCACTCTCTCTCTCTCTCTCTCTCTCTCTCTCTCTCTCTCTCTCTCTCTCACCAAAATAAATTCCTTCACATATTCATAAGCAACACAGAAGGAAGCTTTCAGAATCATTTCTCTAGTTCTAAAAGTGATCCTACCCAATCTATTGTAGCTAGCTCCCATTTTTAATGACTCTTGAAGCAGAGGGTATGGACACTGCTGTCCCCATCTACTAGAAGAGCACAGATTCCTTTGAAAACTCAAGCCTTCTCTTTCAACTTTTTCCAAAGTTACAGGACCTATCTGTGTCCTGAAGGGGCACAGAAAAATAAGTTACAAAACTAGACACAGACCAAAGCATTTCCTATGTATTATCTAAAAGTAACTGTCCTGGGCCAGCTAGATGGCTCAGTATGTCAGGGCACTTGTATATGGAAGGACAGAAGCAATTCCAATAAGCTGTCCTCTTGATAGAGGACACATGAACATCATGGCTTATACATCACCCCCCAAAATAAACAAAAAATGTCCTTTCTTTAGAACTCTTTAAAAGTGTGAGGCCAAGATACTTCTGAGCTACACCACAGAAAGGTATGAACTGTGCTGACTAGTATGTCAACTTGACAAGCTAGAGTCATCAAAGAGGAAGGAGACTCAATTAAGAAAATGACTCCATAACCACTAGGCTGGCTACAGGCAGGCCTGTAGGGCAGTGGTTCTCAACCTTCCTAATGCTGTGACCCTTTAATATAGTTCCTCATGTTGTGGTGACCCCCAAACTATACAATTATTTCACTGCTTCTTCATAACCATTATTTACTATTGTTATGAATTGTAATGCAAATATCTGATAAGCAGAAGATCTGATATGTGACCCCAGTGAAAGCGTCACTTGACCACCCCCGCAAAACAGTTGTGTCCCTCATCTTGAGAAACACTGCTGTAGGGCATTTTCTTAATTAGTGATTGATGAGGGATGGCCTAGCCCATTGTGGGTGGTGCCACCCCTGGGCTGGTGGTCCTGGGTGCAATAAGAAAGCAGGCTGAACAAGCCAGTAAGCAGCACCACAACGTGGCCTCTGCATCAGCTCCTACCTCCAGGTTCCAGCCCTGTTTGAGTTCCTGTCCTGACTTCCTTCAGTCATGAGCAAAATAAACCCTTTCTTCCCCAAGTTGCTTTTGGTCATGGTGTTTTGTCACAGTGATAGTAACCACATGAGGACAGTGTGTGTATACATGTATGTCATGGTACACATGTGGGGTCCAAGCACAACTTGCACGAGTCAGTTTCTCTCCTCATCACGTGGGTCTGAGGGATCAAACTCAGGCTTCACAGCCAGTATCTTTACCCAAATCTTAATGTCTCTATAATTTCACCTTTTAAACCTGGTGAATCCTCACAGTAATTAGAACTAATACTAACCATCTCTTTCTTTTTAACAGAAAGGAAGTGGAAGAGGGAGTTGTCAGACTGGTTCACAAATACCTACTAGTTTCTGTTTGAAAATCTCGGAAACCATCAAATATTGAACGTGCAGGCCTTCGTCTTTTAGGGGCTGTAGAAGAAAAACAGAATTGGTTAAAAAATTAAAACATTAATTCTGAAAATTCTCAGGATATTCCTCATATAAGCATTTCTTTTTTTTATTTTGTTTTCTTTTATGTGTATGTATATTTTCCCTACAATGTAAGTTTGTGCACCATGTGACCAGAGGAGTGTCAGATGCCTTGATATTGGAGTTACAGACAGTTATGAGCCACTACATGGGTGCTGGGAATTGAACCCATGTCCTTTCAAAAAGCAGTCAGTGCTCTTAACTGAGCCATCTCTCCAGCCCCATATGTATTTTAAAACGCTCATATTCTTAACAGTGCCTTCTCTCAGAAAAAAAAAAAAAAAAAGTAAAGAAAAAAGAGCTGGAGAGATGGCTTGGTAGTTAAAGAGTACTGACTGCTCTTCCAGAACTGAGTTCAATTCCCAGCACCCATGTGGCAGGTCATAACTGTCTGTGACTCCAGTTCCAGGTGATCTGACACCCTCACACAGGCATACATGAAGGCAAAAACACCAATGCACATAAAATAAAAATAAATTACTAAATTCCAGGACAGCCAGAGCTACACAGAGAAACCCTGTCTCGAAAAACAAAACCCCCCCCCCAAAAAAAAAAAAAAATCACTAAAAAAAAAAAAAAAAAGAAGCCTGGCGGTAGTGGCACACGCCTTTAATTCCAGTACTCGGGAGGCAGAGCCAGGTGGTTCTCTGTGAGTTCAAGGCCAGCCTGGTCTACAGAGTGAGTTCCAGGACAGACTCCAACGCTACAGATAAACACTGTCAAAAAAAAAAGAAAGAAAGAAAGAAAGAAAGAAAGAAAGAAAGGAAGGAAGGAAGGAAGGAAGGAAGGAAGGAAGGAAGGAAGGAAGGAAGGAAGGAAGGAAGGAAGGAAGAAAGAAGAAAGAAAGAAAGAAAGAAAGAAGAAAGAAAGAAAGAAAGAAAGAAAGAAAGAAAGAAAGAAAGAAAGAAAGAAAGAAAAAGGGAAGAATACATATATTTTTACATTTTTAAGTCAAGGCTTGGTGTGGTAGCAACACCCTTGTAATTCCAGCACCTGGGGCATGAGGATCACTGCAAGTTCTTGGCCAGCCTAAGCTACAAAGCAAGACCCCTCATCTCAAAAAACAAAATAGCTCAGTCGTTAAAGTCCATGTTCTGCTCTCAAAATAAACAAACAAAAAAGTCAAGTCTTTCAAGTTATGACCCAATCATCTTATCATACAAATAAGAAAATCAGAACTAGGTAAGAGAGACCAGATGAAGATTTATAGGGTTTCTCTGTGTAGCCCTGGTTGTCCTGGAACTCGTTCTGTAGACCAGGCTGGCCTTGAACTCAGAGATCCACCTGCCTATGAGTGCTGGGATTAACGGTGTGAGCCACCACTGCCCGGCTGTAAATTCTTTTCTTTGTAGAGAGGTCCTCATGTTGTCACATACCTTTTATCTCAGTATTTGTGAGGCAGAAGTGGACACATCTCTGTGAGTTCAAGACCAGACTGATCCACATAGTGAGTTCCACAACAGCCACAGCTATATAGTGAGACCATGTCTTGGGAGGGAAAAAATGCTAGGCAAGTGCTCTATCTACCTACAGCCCCAGCCCCTACCTAAGTTCTACGCCCTAAAATTTAAAAATTCTATCTTAATGGATGCACACAAAGAACCATAAACACTAAACATACACTGTAAATTTCTGAAGTGTTCCCATGATTACACAGGACAAAGTTCTTCTGCTACCCTTGTAGAGAGCCTATATTCAATTTGTAAATATTGTACATAAGATTTAGAATGCATTAATTGAAATGTTACCTTCTCTTAGAAAAATGTTCTCAAACTTTAAAAAAAAATGTACCAAATTACTCATGCACATCATAGAAAATGGAATTTTGTTGATGTTGTTTTGCTTTTTGAGACAGGGTCTCTCTATACAGCCGTGGTTGTCCTAGAACTCACTATGTAGACTAGGCTGACCACCAGATCAACCTGTCTTAGAGCTGGGATTTAAAGACACGTATCACCATGGCCAACTGAAAATGGAGATTTTAAATAATTCTTTCAGTGTAACAGTTTAAACTGACTTATATATGGTGAGCCTGTCCAGTATATAACCAAAACAACGTCCCACATTAATGATTAGAAGATAAGATAGAGAGTCCAAAAGTCTCTTACCCCACATCAAAGCAACTTTTTACAAACTATGCTATCACTAAGTCAGCCAGTAGTGGTGGCACACACCTTTAATCCCAGTACTCAGGAGGCAAAGGCAGGCAGATCTCTGTGAGCCTGGTCTACAGAGCAGGACAGCCAGGGCTACACAGAGAAAGCCTGTCTCAAAAAAACCAAAAAAGAAAGAAAGAAAAGAAAAAAAGAAATACTAAGTTAAAAGGAAAACGAAACTACAAAATAGCTCAGCAGTTGAAAGCAAGTGCTGCTTTGCTCAGTTCCAGCACCGCATGGGTCAGCTCACAGCCAGCTCCAACTCCAGCTCCATGGGATCCACTCTCCCTTTCTGCATGAGCACGCGTACACACACACACACACACACACACACACACACACACACCACAAATTAAGTCTTTTTAAAGATTTATTTATCATGTATACAGTGTTCTGCCTGCATGTATCCCTGCAGGCCAGAAGAAGGCACCAGTTCTCATTACAGATGGTTGTGAGCCACCCTGTGGTTGCTGGGAATTGAACTTAGGACCTCTGGAAGAACCACCTCTGAGCCATCTAAACTAAAACTTAAAAACTCAGGGCTCATAGTAAAACTCAGTTTGTAGAGCTTGCCCAGCATGCAAGAAGCCCTGGCTTCCATCCCCAGCACCTCATAGTCCTGGTGTGGTTAACACATGCCTATAATCAGCAGAAATTTAAAGTCATCTTTGACTGCATGAGTTTAAAGCCAACCTGAGCTGGCTACACAAGGCCATGTCTCAAAAAATAAGAACCCAAAATGAACTTTACTGTTTTGTTGTTGCTGTTGTTGTTTTTGTTTTGTTTTAAGGATGTTTCTTTTTAATTTTATTTTATAATTTAATTTAATTTTACATATCAGCCACGGATTCCCTTGTTCTCCCCCCCCCCACGCCATCCCCCCAGCCTACCCCCCATTCCCACCTCCTCCATGGCAAAGACTCCCCTGAGGATTGAGCTCAACTTGGTAGATTCAGTCCAGGCAGGTCCAGTCCCCTCCTCCCAGGCCGAGCCAAGTGTCCCTGTATAAGCCCCAGGTTTCAAACAGCCAACTCATGCATTGAGCACAGGACCCAGTCCCACTGCCTGGATGCCTCCCAAACAGATCAAGCCAATCAACTGTCTCACTTATCCAGAGGGCCTGATCCAGTTGGGTGCTCCTCAGGTATTGGTTCATAGTTCATGTGTTTCCATTCGTTTGGCTATTTGTCCCTGTGCTTTTCCCAACCTTGGTCTCAACAATTCTCGCTCATACAAACCCCCCTCTTTCTCGCCAACTGGACTCCTGGAGCTCCACCTGGGGCCTCGCCGTGGATCTCTGTATCTGGTTCCCTCAGTCATTGGATGAGGTTTCTAGCATGACAATTAGGGTGTTTGGCCATCCCATCATCAGAGTAGGTCAGTTCGGGCTTTCTCTCGACCATTGCCAGTAGTCTATTGTGGAGGTATCTTTGTGGATTTCTGTGGGCCTCTCTAGCACTTTGCTTCTTCCTATTCTCACAATGGAAGAATTGTGAAAATTCAGCAGTGAAAAACAATGACATCATGAGGTTTGCAGGCAAATAGATGCATGGTATGTACTCACTCATAGGAGGATACTAGATGTGGAACAAGGATGACTAGACTGCTACTCACATCACCAGGGAGGCTACCTAGAAAACAGGACCCCAAGAAAGACACAGGGGTCACCCAATGACAGAGAAATGGATGAGATCTACATGAACAACATGGATGTGAGTAGGGGTAATGAAGGGCAAAGGTCGAGAGAAAGAGAGCTTAGGGGAACGGGAGATCCCAGCTGGATCAAGAACAGAGAGGGAATGAGAGACCATGATAAATGAAGACCACATGAGAACTTCACTGTTTATACTATGTTTAAATGTCATTCATATAAACACACACAACCACCAATATTTATGTTAAACTATCATAAAGCCACACATAGTGCCACATGCCTGGAATCCCAGTATGAACAGGAGGTTGAAGGTCACAATGAGCTATATAGTAAGTTCAAGGCTGGACTACATAAGACTGTGTGGTTGATATATTGTTCACCCCAATAAACTTATCTGGGGTCAGCGAACAGAACAGCCACTATATTAAACATAGGCTTAGGCAGTGGTAGCACAGCCTTTAATCCAGCATTCAGAAGGCAGAGATCTGTCTGGATCTCTGTGAGTTCAAAGCCACACTGGAAACATCCAGGTATGGTGACTCACGCCTTTAATCCCAGGAAGTGATGGCAGAAAGCAGAAAGGTATATAAGGCGTGAAAACCAGGAACTAGATAGAGCCTTTAGGCTTTTGAGCAGCAGTTCAGCTGAGATCCATTTGGATGACGACACAGAGGCTTCCAGTCTGAGGAAACAAGACCAGCTGAGGAATTGGCGAAGTGAAGTTAGCTGTGGCTTGTTCTGCTTTTCTGATCATTCAGCATTCACCCCAAGACCTGGCTCTGGGCTTGTTTTTATTAGTAAGACCTTTTAAGATTCCTGCTACAAGACTGTTTCAAAAACAAAAGAATCACAATTATCTTCAGGAAAAAAGATTTTTTTAAAAAAATGGTTAGTATTAAATTTTTAAATAGTTAACCCAAATTGAAAAAAAATTAAACCTAATTCTTTTCATTCTGTTCCCTTTTCATGTTTAAAAAAAAATTGAAGAATTGTGATTCTTTTTAATCTTTGAACTACTTTTAATCAAGAATTTCTATTTAAAATGTATGTTTGTAGCAAAAATACTTTAGGCTCAATGCCTTTGTTGTTGCTTTGGTTTTTTATAGACAGGTCTTGTATCTAGGCCAGGCTAGCCTGGAGCTCAACATCTGCTACTACTTCAGCCTTCTAAGTACTAGAGTTACAGTCATGTACTACCATACCTGGTCCCTAAACAATGTCTTCTGAAAACTAGTTATATGATCGGGTTTTTCATTTTATTTTATTGTGTGCTTTGCCACAGCCCATGTGTATGGATCAGAGGACAACATTCAGGAATTGGTCCTCTCCTTCAGCCAGGGGTTCCAGAGACAATATTCTACTTACTTCTAAACCACCAACAGCAGCCAGCCAATAGTCCGCCACACTTCATGTCACCTCTCTTTCCTCCCTTTTGTGAGGCAGCTCATCACCTTGAGGCTTTTACTACTCTTTCATTATCACTAGCCCTCTACCCAGCTCTTATCCGTTCTCGGGCTCATCACCTGCTCCTATTTGCTCCCTCCTCATTTATCAGACCTTCACTAAGAGCCTCTTTTCAAGCTACAGCACTTCTCGCCCTAGGACCTTTTCTCAAAGTACCCCCTTTCTCTTGCAAACCAGTTACTATAAGCAAACACCGTTCCTCTGTAATCATCCTTCTATCCACTCAGTAGGTATGATATTCATCAAGGCCAAAAAGACTAAGCTACAAAAAGCTAAAAGAAATCCACACACATACTAAAGTCCTAAATATCATAGTGGAAGACAAGGACTAGCAGAGAAAAACAACATAGTGAGCAGAGCAACACTGTTTTCACAAATCTGTTAATATCTAGCTTAAGAGAAAAACTAGGTTTTCATTTCATCTGCATTAATTTACAATCAACTGCTTAATTTTTTTTTTAAAGATTTATTTATTTATTATGTTTACAGTGTTCTGTTTGCATGTATTTCTGCAAACCAGAAGAGGGCACCAGATCTCATTACAGATGGTTGTGAGCCACCATGTGGTTGCTGGGAATTGAACTCAGGACCTCTGGAAGAACAGTCAGTGCTCTTAACCTCTGAGCCATCTCTCCAGCCCTCAACTGCTTAATTTAAATTCAAATATAGGAAGAATATTAAAATCCAGCCCCACACAGAAATATAGTAGTAAAGAAATATCATTTTAGATAAAATATGAATATTCTTTGATATTACAAAATTTAAGTAGTGGTGATTCCTTAAAGATTTGTGATAAATTGGGGTTGGAAGAATTGGTTCAACAGTTGAAAAGAATGTACCACTCTTCCAAAGGGTCTGAGTTTAGTTACCAGCGTCCACATCAGTCCGTGCACAACTACTTCTAACTCCAGTTCCAGGGGATCCAATGACCTCTGGCCTCCTTGGACAGGTATACACATGCATATACACACTCCTACCTGTAAATGCCAGCTCCAGGATAACACACACACACACACACACACACACACACACAGCTAAAAATTAAAAAAAGAAATGAATCTTGAGCTCAGCAGTGAGTGCATACCTTTAATCCCAGCACTCAGGAGGCACAGACAGACGGATCTCTGAGTTCAAGGCCAGCCTGGTCTAGAGAGTGAGTTCAGGACAGACAGGGCTACACAGAGAAACCCTGTCCCAAAAAACAAACAAACAAGTAATAAGTAAATAATCTTTTGAAAATGGTTTGTGCAAGTTAAAATCTAATCGGCTCTTTATATTCCGTCTCAATAACATTCATTGTTCTCAGTCTTAGGCAGCGTCACAGACTTTGGCTCTTTCACTTGCTTTGTACTGAGGATACAGCATCTCTATCCAACAGCTTTGAAGGAAACCCTTCTTCCTATTATTTGGGTGTCATCCCAAAGGCCCTTGTGGTAATGGTTGGTTCCCGCCATAGCACTATGAGGAGGTAGTGAGCCCTTGAGAAGTGGGATCTAACAGAGAAGCTTTGGTCACTTTGGGTTATGCCCTTGAAGAGGGCATGAGACCCTGGTCTCTTTTATTACCCTTTGTTTTTTGGCTGCCAAGAACTGAGCAACTTCTACCATACACATTCACTATGATATACACTGCCTTGCCACAAGCAAAGGGACTAACTGAAACCCCCAAAAGTGAACTAAAAGTGTCCTCTTTTCAAGATAACTAACTCAAGTATCTTATTACTATAACATGAAGCTGTCTAACCCATCCCCATCTCTCAGTATCTACAACCTGTAGGTGAATATCCAGGGTAGGATGACATCTTAGCAGCAAAAGCACTTGCTGTACAGACCTGAAGAGTTAAGTCTGGACCCCCAGAATCTAGGTTAAATGCCCAGTGGGCTCGGCAACTGTGGTGGCTTAAAAGAAAACGGCCCCCAAGAGGAATGGCACTATTAGGAGGCGTGGCCTTATTAGATAGGTGTGGCCTTGTTGGAGGAAGTATGTCACTGTGGAGGCGGGCTTTGAGGTCCTTATATGCTCAAGCCACACTCAGTGAGACAGACCACTTCCTGCTGCCTGAATAAGATGTACAACTCTCAGCTACCTCTCCAGCACCATGTCTGCCTGCACACCATCATGACCTACCATAATGATAATGGACTGAACCTCTGAACTGTAAGTCACCCAATTAAATGTTTTCCTTTGTAAGAGTTGACATGACGTGGTCGTGGTGTCTCTTCACAGCAACAGAAACTCTAAGACAGCAACCCACCTGTAATCCCAGCCTTGGAAGGTGTTGTATAAATTTCCTCAGATTAAAACATTCCATCCTGCAGGAAGCTCCTTAAGCAGGAAGGTAAACATCTCAAAACAGCTTCAGGAAGTCCCTGAAACTGACCAGATTCATTAGGCCACTCCCTGAAAGAGTTAGCAATAAAAGCTAAGCTACAAAGACTCTCAGATCAGACTCACTGTCTGGAAGAAAATTATCTGAGCTGCCTGGAAAAGGTTTAGACCAATTGAGGTACTTGGAAAGGACACTGCCCAACCTGTTGAGATGCCTGTAGGCTGTGCATTCTGCTCCAGATTCCCAGCTTTGTGAGCTGTCACTCATGCTGGGGGGGCTTTGGTGATAGAGCTGTCTTTTAGATCCCTCACCCATATTCCTGTAAGTAACCCAATAAACTCCTCAGTTCACCAACTTGGACTTTGATGGTATCCGTACTTTGGTCTGTAATGAGTTCCCCATCTGACGCGAGTTACGTATGTTTTGCGCCTCCCAGGAAAAGTTTTGTCACACAATACACTGCAAAAATGGGATCCCCAGAGCAAGCTGGCAACCCATATCAGAGAGCTCTGGGTTTGATTCAGAAACCTTCCCCAATGAATAAGGTAGAAGAACAATTGAGGATGATCCCAAGCTCTGGCCTTTACATGCATGCACATGCACACATGGGCACATTTTTCAATGTACTTTATAATTTACACTATCTCTACATTACTTACTATACCTAATGTAATATAAATGCTTTCTAAATGACTGTTCTGTTGTTTAGGGAATGCAGACAAGAAAAAAGTCTATGTTCAATACAGATGGAATTTTTGCACTGCTAGAGGTAAAACCTAGTGCCTCACACATGCTAGGCAAGTGCTCTACTTAGGAAGTAAGTATTGACACCTAATGGGTAACTTTTTAATCCTTTAAAAAAAAAAAAAAAACAGCCGGGCGGTGGTGGCGCATGCCTTTAATCCCAGCACTCGGGAGGCAGAGCCAGGCGGATCTCTGTGAGTTCGAGGCCAGCCTGGACTACCAAGTGAGTCCCAGGAAAGGCGCAAAGCTACACAGAGAAACCCTGTCTCGAAAAACCAAAAAAAAAAAAAACAAAAACAAAAACAAAAAAACAAAACAAAACAAAACAAAACAAAACAAAAAAACAAAAAACAAACCAACTAGTGCCCCTTCTTGCCTGGTATAGTGGCACACACCTTTAATCTCAGAATTCAGGAGACAGAGGCAAGCAGATCTATGTAAGTTTAAGAGTATAAGAAGCTCCAGACTAGCCAAGGACACACAGGGAAACCCTGTCTCAAATAAGTAAATAAATAAAAATTTAAAAAATTATTTCTCTTTCCCTATTCTAGTTTTTCCACTAAACTTAAAAATAGGTCTTTTATCCTCCTGTTTCAAACCAGTTCTCTGTACTAGTGTTCTCATATACATTTCACCACCTGTTTGTCCTACCACAGTTAAGATTCACCTATTTTTTAAGTAATACCTAAAAATATTTGCCTCATAAAAGGAAGTAGGTACTTATTAAACTATTACTATTACTGTTCTTTAAAACTGATTAAATACCCCATAATTTAGCATATTTCGAATTCACTCAGACTGCTAATTTTTTGGGGGGCGGGGGGTCATGGAATAAGAACTATGTTTCTCTTCTGTCCAAAACAAGAACAACACTTGGAGAAATTAAAATGAGAGAAGGCAAAGCACACAAAACAATAAAAAGCTGTAAGTCAAGTGTATATTGAGCTATCCGTCCTATGTATATCCAGAAGACAACACAGCATAAAATTAAGAGTTCTTTTTAATATAATGCCATTGGTTTCCATAAGTGATTCCAAAGGGAGGATGTGTGTGGTGGGGCAGACATGGTAGCGCATATCTTGAATCCTAGAATTTAGGATCGAGAGCAGGCAGTCTCTGAGTTCCAGGCCAGCTAAGGCTATAGTGACACCCTTCCTTACAAAAAAAGACAGCCTTTTTTTTTGGTAAGCTTCCTCCTCCTCGTTAGTATTCCCTGTTAAGGAATGCAGCTTACCTGGGGGAGAATATAGACATGTAAGAAAAGAACTGATTCTATAAATGATGAGACAATCTTTGAGTAAGCCCTCAGATCTCCAGTTCATTTTATTAAAATCCTGGACAATGACAAAGTCAAATAAAGTTAACTTACCACCAAACAAAGGTTCTGGCTCCACCAATATTTCTTGCTTTTGAGGAATTGGGGCACGAACTTCTTCTCTGTTAGAAAAAAGTACGAAAATATCAAAATGAAAACTTTTTGTGACACCTATTTTCCTTCTAAATTGTGAATGTATTCAAATTAACAAGTGAAACAAACACATGATATTTTAGAAACTATAGTAATCAGAATAAAGAAGTTGTAAATGATTTCTACAGAGATTAACTAGAATAAACTAGCACAGAAAGCAAAAACAGTTTACAAAGAAAGAACAGACAGAAAAGAAAAGAAGATCTCTTTCCATCTCAGGTCCCTTACACATTAATTTTTAATTATGGGGGATAAGGGAGAGATATGCATAGCTGAAACTTCATATTCCCCTGAAGCTGCAATTACAGGTGGCTGTGAGCGGCCCAACAGCTGGAAACAGAACTAAGTCCTCTCCAAAAGCAGTATGTGCTCATAACCACTGAGCCATCTGTGCGTCTCAACCTAACACACACTCTCTCTCTCTCTCTCTCTCTCTCTCCCTCCCTCCCTCCCTCCCTCCCTCCCTCTCTCTCTCTGGAGACAAAGTCTCACTCACTATGTAGCTCTGTTTGTCCTGGAACTCACAGAGATCCACCTTCCTCTGCCTCCCAGGTGCTGGGATTAAAGCTTGTTCTATACTACATCTAGGCTACAGTTATTGTTTTGGCCTTTCACACCCCACTGCCAAGTAAAAGCTGAACCCAGGGCCTTGTACTTGTGAGGCAATTTGTCTACCACTGAGCTAAATCCCCAATCCCCAACCCTCCCTGAATTCTTTTTTTTTCTTTTAAGATTTTATTTTTAGTTTAATTATGTGTGTGGGAGTATGTGTATGTGACTGTAGGCCCTCAGAGGCCATAGGTGACAGATCCCTCTGGAGCTAGAGTTACAGGCTGTGTGGAGCTGTCTCTCCAGCACCCAGCCTCCCTGAATTCTTAAAGGTAAGGAATTTATCCAAAAAAAAAAAAAAAAAAAAAAAAAAAGATTGGAAAAATATAGGCTTACTAGAATCAATATAATTACTGCTCTATCACATAATAATTAAAAGACAAAGATATATTAAAGTAAGCTTTAACAATAGGTAATAAATTTTATGCTATCATAGGTATAATCTTAAAAGTATTTACTCAACAGATCCTACTATACATAAAAGGAATATTCTATATAAAAAATAAACATATAATAATGTATAAAAATATATAATAAAATATAAACTCTTACTTTTCTTGAGATTTTTTTCTTTCTGTTTTTTTTTTTTTTTTCTTTTTTTGAGACAAGGTTTCACTATATAACAGCCTTGGCTGTCCTGGAACTCACTCTGTAGACCAGGCTGGCCTTGAACTTAGAGATCTGCCTGCCTCTGCCTCCTGAATGCTGGGATTAAAGGCATGTGCAACCACCACCACCCATTGAGATTTTATTTTCTATGTGTATGAATGTTTGCCTCAATATATGTCTTTACACCATGTGAATGCATGTCCTCAGATGCCCTGGGACTGGAGTTCAAACCGTTGGGAGCTGCCATGTGGGTGCTAGGAACTTAGTTCTCTAGAAAAGCAGCCAGTGCTCCAACCATTGCACTATCTCTGCAGCCCCAGTGATTACACATCCTTTAAAAGATTACTCTGGTGGTAGGGAGAGGGCTCAGTGGAGAAAGATGCCTGCCCTCATGTCTAATGACCTGAATTTGATTCGCATGCACAAGATAGAAGGAGAAAACGGACTTTGGGGTCCTATATTTGATCCCCAGCACTAGAAATAAATTAAAAATAAAAACAAAAAACATTCTTTTCAAAGTTTACTTTCATACACTCAATATAATTACTCACTAATAACTCAGTAAAAATATTTATTTTTATAAGCTTTATTTTTTCCAGGAAGGTGAAACCTAAATCATTTTTGATAAATGGTTTATACCAGGGCTGATAATTCAGTGGTTAAGAGAGTTAGCTGTTCTCCCAGGTTTGATTTCCAGCACTGATATGGTGGCTCATAAAAATCTGTAACGCCAATCTTAAAAATATAAACAAATGGGATCTGGGCATGGTGTCGAATGCCTTTAGTTTCAGTACTTGGAGGCAGAGACAAGTGAATCTCTGCAAGTTCAAGGCCAGCTTAGTCTACATAGTAAGTTTCAGAACAGTGAAGGATACGCAGAGACCCTGTCTCAAAAAAACAAAAAATTAAAAAATAAGTGGCATTTTACATTTAAAATCAGTTTATTTAAAGTTATAACCAAATAATAAAAGTGCTTAATATTTTTTGGCTTAATTGTCATAGAAAATAGCAGTAACTTATAAGACTTCTAAGATGACTCAGTGGGTAAAGGCACTTGCCACCAAGGCCTGACCACCTTACTGGATCCCTAGAACCAATACTCAGAAGAGGGAACTGATGGCCTCAAGTTGTCCTCTGACCGTCCCAGAAGTGATATGGCCACCCAAACACAGGGGTGGGGGTGGGGGGTGTTTATAAACATATAAAGATCAGTTTAAATTAGGCCTAATGATTTCTATCATGTGTTCTCATGTCCTGCAAAACCCCTTGCCCACCATACATTTTTTCTGAGCCTATTTCTGAGCCAGGGTCTAACTAGGCTGGCTTCAAACTTCAATCCTCATAACTGAGCTGGGGATGCACTGCACGTGTTGATGTAAGCCTTTAATCCCAGCACTAAGGAGGCAAAGACAGGTGAGTTTGAGGCCAGCCTGATCTACATAAGATCCTGACTCAAAAAAAAAAACAAAAAACAAAACAAAATACAGCAAAGGATGCTGGGATTACAAACCTGTCATCAAATCTAATGGGGCCCTATTTTTTCATTATCTAACAGTTGGAATTTCGATATCTAACACTTGGAATTCCAAGACATACTTTATATTTTTTATAAAACTACGAATATTCATCTGCCAGTGAACACTAACATTCTATAATTAAAGAACCACCAGTTAGACAAATCTATAATAAGAAAATGACTGAAGAATAATTCAAGACTATGTTAAGTATTCTTTCCTACTTTTTGTTTACAAGTCTTACTACATAACCCAGGCTGGCCTCAAGCTCAAGATTCTCCTGTCTCAACCTTCCAAGTGCTGGGATTAACCATTGGTGGTTCAGTGGTAGAAGTCTCACCTGCCATGTGCTGGGGTTATAGAAATGTGCTACCACACCCAGCTGCTCTTTCCTACTGGACATAGGTCACTGCTCATATGCAGATTTCAATAACCTGAAGGAACATACAATGTATCTGTAGAAGGAAGTTTAGTAAATACTTCAATCAAAAAGAAACAAGCCAGTTGGTTTTGGTGACCCATGCCTATAGTGCTAATTACTTCAAAGGCTGAAGCAGGCAGTCACTTGAGCCCAAGCCAGGGGCAACAAAGAAAGACTCCATTTCAGGGAGAGTAAGCAGGGGAAGGTAAAGAAGGGTCCCTGAAGTACCTTTAAAAGATTTAGCAAAAAAAAAAAAAAAAAAAAAAAAAAAATTGTTACAATAGGGTATCATGTAACCAAAGCTGGCCTTGAACTTGTTATGTAGCCAAAGCTGCCCTAGACTTTTGATATTTCTGTCCCCACCTCCCAAGTGTTAGGATTACAGATGTGCACTATCATGCCAAGCTTTAAAAAATATCTTTTATCCAAATAAATCTTTTCTTAATTGGTATATACTGCACTTCATAGGGTATGTGTAAAACTGCCTCAATCTAAGACAATTTACTCACTAAACTGTAATAAATTAATTAAATTAATAGTTAAATAATTTAATAGTCTTGGGGATGGAGAGATGGCTCAGTGGTTAAAGGGGCTTGCTGCTCACTCAATCATGAGTTAAGGTCTCATCATTCACAAAAATTTGTAACTAGCTCCAGGGATCCAACACTCCCTCCTTGCCTCCATGGGTACTCACACACACACAGGTATGAGCACAAACATACACAATCTGTAAAAACAAATTTTAATGTCCCTATAAGACTTAATTACTGTACATCTGAAGATACTTGGCAATGTTAACTACAATGAGTGGAAAGACAAAGGAGAAGGTGAATTGGAAGGGAAATTCTAGTTAAGGAATTAGGAGATACTATTAAATGTTCATCTGTTAGCATATAAACAATCTAACCAAATCATGATGTAACTAAGTAGGAAAAGATACTCATTTATGAGAAATATTTGCTACTTAAAAGGCTCAGTAAAAAGAATCTCTGGGGCTTAGGTGTTTGACACTATCTTAGACAAAGCAATGAAATCCTATCTCAAAAAGGTAAAAACAGGGAGCTGGAGAGATGGCTCAGAGGTTAAGAGCCCTGGCTGCTCTTCCAGAGGTCTTGAGTTCAATTCCCAGCACCCACATGTGGCTCACAACCATCTGTAATGTGATCTGGTGCCCTTTTCTGGCATATAGACAGAACACTATGTACATAATAAAGAAATAGCCGGGCGGTGGTGGTGGTGGTGGTGGCGCACGCCTTTAATCCCAGCACTCGGGAGGCAGAGGCAGGTGGATCTCTGTGAGTTCGAGGCCAGCCTGGTCAACAGAGCTAGTCCAGGACAGACTCCAAAGCTACAGAGAAACCCTGTCTCGAAAAACCACAAAAAAAAAAAAAAAAAAAAAAAGCCGGGGGGTGGGGTGGGGATGGGGGTGGGGGGTGGGGGTGGCACACGCCTTTAATCCCAGCACTTGGGAGGCAGAGCCAGGCGGATGTCTGTGAGTTCGAGGCCAGCCTGGGCTACCAAGTGAGTTCCAGGAAAGGCGCAAAGCTACACAGAGAAACCCTGTCTCAAAAAACAAAAACAAAAAAAAAAACAACAAAAAAAAAAAGGTAAAAATAAATGCTACAGTGCTAGGATTTAACTCAATGGCAGAGTACTTGCCCAGCAATGGTGAGGCCCTGGGTTTCATTCATCTTACACACACACACACACACACACACACACACACACACACACACACACAATGCTGTCAGAGTCATTAAACAAAAACAAAAGCCAAACTGGTGGCACATCCCTTTAATCCCAGCACTCGGAGGCAGAGGCAGGCATATCTCTGAGTTTGAGGCCATCCTGATCTACAGAGCAAGTTCCAGGACAGCCAGGAATATACAGTAAGACCCTGTCTCAAAACAAAAACTAATATTTCAGGCATAATCAAAAATAAATAAATAGGCCGGGCGGTGGTGGCGCACGCCTTTAATCCCAGCACTCGGGAGGCAGAGCCAGGCGGATCTCTGTGAGTTCGAGGCCAGCCTGGGCTACCAAGTGAGTTCCAGGAAAGGCGCAAAGCTACACAGAGAAACCCTGTCTCGAAAAACCAAAAAAAAAATAAATAAATAAATAAATAAATAAATAAATAAACATATATATATATATATATAAACATTTACATGTATATGTGCTCCCCCATATCAACCGCAAATATCTACTATTGAAGTTTTTATCAACTAAATCACTTTTCAATATTATTTATTTATTTATCTAGCTATCTATCTACTTATTTATCGGAACAGGCTAGCCTGGAATGTGCTATGTAGACAAGAATGGCCTAGGAATTCACAGAGATCCACTTATCTGCCTCCAGCGTGCTGTAATTAAAGGTGCATTAATATATCGGGCTCAATATTGATTCCCATTAAAGCTTTAAGCCATGTTGGGGAACGGGATCACACTTGAGACAAGTGGTCAACAGAAAACAAAAAACAAACAAGTAAAAACTTTGTAAGCTATTAATAGGATTTCTGAAGTTCATAACTCATGTAGAAACAATATCCCATTAATCTGAATCTAACTTAACAAAGGAGCAATTATTCTTGCAAGTGACCTGGTTCTTAAATTATGTTTGATTTAATAAAAATAAAACCCTGTCCCTTTGCCTGTTGTATTTAAAAATGATTCCTCATTTAGTATCTCATACCATAAATTATGAGAATTACAAAAGACTAAGAGTATAGAGTTTTACTTAAGGACTTTTAAATTAAGCGTTTTTTTGTTGGTTTTGTTTTTCAACTGAGTGCAGAGGCATGTGCCTATAGTAGTCCCAACAAGGTTCAGGTCTAATACTTTCCAAAGCCTGATGAAATTTTGCTCAAGAGTTAGGTATTTATCGCAAACTCTCATTAATCAAATATAAAGGACTAGAAAATCAAATATATACAGTTCTATATACAGTGGGGATGTCTTTAGTGATTAGGTAGGTAACGAACAAATAAAAGACTAGAATTTTTTTTAATGATATATCTTATGTGCATTGATGTTTGCCTACATGTATGTCTGTGTGAGAGTGTCAGATCCCCTGGAACTAGAGTTACAGACAGCTGTGAGCTGCCATGTGGGTGCTGGGAACTGAACCCAGGTCCTCTGGAAGAGTAGCCAGTGCTCTTAACCACTGAGCCACTTCTCCAGACCCTAAAGACTAGAATTTTGTTTATATATTTATTACTTTATTTATTTTTTAGTGCTATATCTTAAACTCAGCTCCCATGCATGTTAATCACACATTCTACCACTAAGCTATACATTCAACCTTAGTTTTCAAAAATATTTCAAGATAACTCATTTTCCTAGGAAAATCTACGTTTGGAAATATGAACTTCATTAAACTGTATCTGCTTTTTTTTTTTTTTTCCTGAGACAGGGTTTCTCTGTGTAGCTTTGCGCCTCTCCTGGAACTTGGTAGCCCAGGCTTGTATCTGCTTTTTAATTGCTGTGTAGCTTAGGAAAAAATGGCCATGTTCTAGTTTCCTCAGAGGCAAAGTAATAGTACCAATCTATAAAGTTCTTAAAAAGAACAAAACCAAAACCAAAATGGCTTCAAGCTTGCTATGTAGCTGAGGATGAGCCTGAATCCTCCTGTCTCCACCTAAGTGCCTGGATTCCAAGCATGTGTCACTAAGTCTGGTTTATTCAGTGTTGGGGCTTAAACTCAGAACTTCTGGAATGTTAGGCAAATACTCTACCAACTGAGCTTAAATCCTCAGCCAACAAAATCCTTTTTGTCATATAGCTGGTGGCTGTGAGGCACACAAACCCGTCTTAGGCCAGTTATAATCAAGCAATTGCACCCTGTACTCTGTCACCTGCCTGCCCGCCTCTAACCCACACAGTTCTTGAGGACTGAAAAGAAGATTAAATAGATAAGACGGCATGCTCTAGCAAATTTAAGGTATAGTAAATACAAACATTTCCACATAGTATTTTTCAGAGGCTTTCAACCTTAAATGTCTGTCAAAATTAGAAAACTGACCTAACTTTGATAAAAATGCAACTAGTTAATTTAGGCAAAGAGTAACTGCTACAATAAATAATAAATTCATACTCTGTGTGTGGTCTGACAGTAGAGACACTTGCAGAACTGGTACTGGGCTCCTCAGCAATTCCTCCACCATCCAAAAACATAGTGACCGCCATCTCCAGGTTGTTGTTACAAGCTTCAAGCATATGTTTTCCTACACTTTCACTTGCACCTGAAACAGCAAAGGAACAGAAAAGAAAGTTAAAAATGGTATCTTACATTCAAGCTCACATTAAAACATAGAACTTCCAAACAGATTAACAGTCCTTCCCCCTTTAAAATGACTTCTACAAAAACGCATTTGTTTACTTCTGTCCTGCTGGCTGGCTGGTATAAATACACAGAGCTAGAAAACAACACAACAGCACCACAGCAGTACAGACTCTTCCACAATACACACACACACACACACACACACACACACACACACACACACACAGGCATTTCTTTTTCTTTCCCTTCTTTTGTTTGTTTGTTTGTTTGTTAAGTATATGTGTGTGTTTTGTTGTTTTTTTTTTTTAAGACAGGTCTTACACTGTAGCTTGGCCAAGTGTTCAACTCAGAAATCCTCCTGCCTCAGCCTCAAATACTAGGCTTACAAGAATGAGCCACTACCATGCCTGGCTATTTGCCGTTTCTTTGCGTATGTGTGTGTATATGCATGTATGTACATGTGAGTATGCCATGGCACATGCACAGAGGTCAAAGGACAACATCTGGTACTGTTCCTTGCTTCTACCTTGTCAGATAGTCTCTTATCTGCCACCATATACATTAGGCTAGCTCTCTAACAAGCTCTCAGGAGATTCTCTAGCCTTTCATCTCAATATAGGAGCACTGGGATTACAGATGTGTGCTACAGTAACTGGCTGTAGGTTCTGGGGATTTGAATCCAAATCCTCATACCTGCATAGCCTCAGCTCTATTTACAATTTCTTTTTTAATTTTTTTAAAGATGTATTTATTTATTATGTATTTATTTATTATGTATACAGTGTTCTGCCTGCATGTATCCCTGCAGGCAGAACACATTTCTTTATATGGCTAAATTAACTAGTGTGATAGTACATACAAGCACACCTGAGAGGCACTCAGAGGCAGGAGGATCTCTGAGTTCAAGGCCAGCCTGGCACTATACTGTAAAACCCTGTCTCAAAAACAAAACAAAAAAAACAGGATAAGTATACTATCTTTTAGTAATAATAAACTGAAAATGGGATAAAGAAAAATTAAAGACTACATTCTAGAAAGTTAGAAATATTTCCTGTTAGAAAGATTGCAATTCAATTAACATTTTTATGTATTCAAAAAGTTTTTGAGGAGGGGCTGGGCTAGGGCTCAAACTCAGAACACATTTTTACTATCAAACCAAGAGAAGTAAACGAGACATTTTTGTCTAAGATATAAATATCTGGTAAGAAATGTCAATCTTTGCTATTTAAAACTGGTCCAAACAATCATTTGTAAATAAAGCCAGCACAATCTGTTGAGTGAAATGTAAATTGGTAAGTCCTCTTAAAAACAATTTTACATGTACCAAGAAATTCCTTTTTTTACACAGTTGTACAGACTTCTAGAATCAAATCAACATGAAATACTACATGCACAAACATGTCCAGAAATATGTTCAGAGTAGATTCAGTAAATGAAGCAAATTTTGAAACATAAAGCATCCTACAATGGTATAATGTGAATCAGTGTGTATTTGATTTAAATATTATGTGGCCACTGCAAATCACCTTGAGCTTTCTATTTGGCATGAGTTTTCTTCATCTGAATTATATCCCTTGGAATCTCTTCTGTTGGTAGCAAATGCACTAAGATTTTTGTCTTGAAATGTCTATTGTGAAAGCATTTTACTGAGTATGCCATTTCAAGGCTGACAGCTGTTTTGTCTCAGTACACAAGACAGAATTCCAATGTCCTCTGGCTTCTGTTGCTACAGCTGGGAAATCAGTTGTCAGCTTAAAGAAAATTATTTTTATAGCAGTCTGTTGGTTCTAGAGCTTTTAAGGTTTCTGTCACTGGCCTGCAGTTCCACTGTGACTTGTTAAGGTTAATCTTATTATTTATTCCTTGGGGTTCACTGGATTTTTCTTTTCTTTTCTTTTTGTTTTTTCAAAACAGGATTTCTCTGTGTAACAGCCCTGGCTGTCCTGGAACTCCTTTTGTAGACCAGGCTGGCCTCGAACTCGCAGAAACCCACCTGCCTCTGCCTCCTGAGTGCTGGGATTAAAGGTGTGCGCCACCACTGCCTGGCATCAATCTTTTTTAATGCTGCCTCTTTATATCTTCATGTTGCAGTGTTAGCAGTATCTTGTTTGTTTGTTCCTTCTGAGATAGGGTTTGGCTCTGCAGCCCAGGCTGGCCTCCTCCTGCCTCAGCCTCCCAGTCCTGGAACTACAGGCACATGGCAGCTCACCTGACTTGGTGATATCTCCACTGCTATCTTCTAGTTCACATATTTTCTCTTTAGATATACCAACTGATTTAACATCATTTAATCCTTTATAAGTAGTTCTATTTTTGCTTAGTTCTTCATCTGACCATGTTTTAAGAAAGCCTTAATCCACATTCCTATTTCAACCTTTAATTTCAATTACCTCTATAATATAAAACATATACCACTACAATACAAACTTCCTGTAATATCTATGCATCACTATCTCTTATTTTTTTCCTGGCCCTCACTCATTATCCAATGGTTCTTGTGTTATTTTAAAATTTTTATCTTTTCGGCCGGGCGGTGGTGGTGCACGCCTTTAATCCCGGCACTCAGGAGGCAGAGCCAGGCGGTTCTCTGTGAGTTCGAGGCCAGCCTGGGCTACCAAGTGAGTTCCAGGTAAGGCGCAAAGCTACACAGAGAAACCCTGTCTCGAAAAACCAAAAAAATAATAAATAAATAGATAAAATAAATAAATAATAATTTATCTTTTCATTGTGTATATACTGTTGCAGGATTTTGTTCACATTGACACTCCAAGACTGCCAATAAATTTAACCTTGAATCGGGGGAGGAGTCAGCAACTAGCTGACCAGAATTAGCCATAAAGGTTTTAGAGGACCCAAGATACATATATAGAGACAGGAATAGTAGGGCGGGATTTAGAAAGATTTGCAGGCCTTTTTAAAAGAATCAGGGAAGGAGAGAGGGTGGAGGTCACTGGCCACTTCTCTGATCAATCAGGTTTTTAGCCCAATATCTGACTCCTGAGTTTTATTTAATAATAGAACAATATAAGTAAACACTTCAATATATGTGTATGAGGTGGGTATATACACATGAATCCAGAGAGGGTATCAGACTCTCTCAAGCTGGTAGTTTTGAGTCAATGCATGTGCTTGGGTCCTCTGCAAGATCAGTTTGTGCTCTTAACTGTTGAGCCATCTCTCTAGCCCTGTAATTTTTATTCTTTTCATTATTTATTTGTATGTGTGTATCTGCATAACTGCATGTACACGTTTGTGCAGTTGCACACATCTAAAAGCACAGAGGCCATTGTATGGTGTCTTCGAACCTCTTAAAGCTGGAATCCAGGTATTTGCAGGGAGCCCAACTTGCTACATGGTGTTGGGAGTAAAGCTCTGGTCTTATGACTGTACAGCAAGAGCCTTATGGTATCCTTCTCCATACATAGGACTCCTTGCCAAGACTGATTATCAAAATGTCAGCTTCCTTGAACAGGAGTCCTTTTGGATTCTTTCAAACCTTGGGCTTTGTTTGCTGGGCTCCATTATGCTATGAAAAGAAGTTCAAACAAACAAACAAAAAACAATTTGTGCAGATTCCACAGGATGAAAGATTGCCAGGTAGTCACAAATGCCTTTAATCCCAGCACTGAGGATGCAGAGGCAGGTGGATCTCTGTGAGTTCAAGGCCAGCCTGGTCTACAGAGCGAGTTCCAAGACAGCCAGGACTGTTACACAGAAAAAACGCTGTCTCAAAAAACAAAAACAACAAGAAGCTAGCTAACATCTGCATTCCCAATTTAATTTCATTTTTAACCTTTTGGCAGCATGATGAACTATAAAAGATTTTAAAAATACACTTTTATTTTATGTGTATGAATATTTTGATTGCATATACGTATATGCACCATATGTGTGCCTTGGTAACAAAAAGGTCAGAAGAGGGCTTTACTATCCTCTGAAACTAGAGTTAGACAGTAGTCATCCAACATATGAATACTGGGAACCAAACCCAGGTATTCTAAAAGTGCAGTTAAATGCTCTTAAATTGACATGCCGTGGATCCAGTCCCCAATACCACACATTTTATTCAGCAATTTTCTTTGAAGAGGAATTATTCATGATATTCTACATTAGACAAACTATGAAAAATGGAAGTACTAGCTCTATCCTAATATCTCTCATTCTCCTCCTCCTCCTCCTCCTCCTCCTCCCACCCACACACAGTTTTGAAACAGTCTCTTATTGTTGCCTGGGATAGCTTGAAACTCACTGTGTAGGCCTGAGATTAAAGGTGTGTACCACGACACTTGGCTTTTATGTGTGTATCCATACTGTGTGTGTGTGTGCGCGCGCGCGCGCAGGCGCGCGCGTGCGCGCATATGTGCATGTATGTTTTAAAGACAGGGTCTCATATGTAGCCCTGGAGGGCCTGGAACCCATTATGTAAAACAGGCTAGCCTTGAACTCAAAGAGAGCCTCCTGCCTCTGCCTCCTAAGTGCTATCATTAAAGGTGTGTACTACTCCTGACCTTTCTCTATAACTACTTCAGTTACTACTACCTCAAGTCCTTTACACTTTTTACTTAATTACTACAACAGGCCCCTAAAAGAGCATCATTCTGTTTTGCTGCTAGAGTATGCTCCAAAATACAAGGCTAATTATACCACCGACCCAGACTTCCTTAATGGCTTTCTCCTGACAGCTACAAGATAAATCCCAAAGCTTCAAAGTCAGTCTTTCATGATAAGGTCTCAGTTTATTTATTTTATTTGCTTTGCCAATCTTCTCCATTCTATAAAATTTACTAAACTCAAAAACAAACTAAATACTTGGGATGCCATTATATCTACCTCCCCCATGTAGTTCAGGCATGCTGAGAATCATCAAAAGTGTTAATCTGTCTATTCTATCCACAGACTTATCACTAAGAAGTAAATGCTGGTTTATTTTCTTGCTCCAACACAATGAAAATACTTTTTTGTTTGTTTGTTTGTTTTAAAGACAGGCATTCCCAATTTAATTTCATTTTTAGCCTTTACGCCAGCACAATGATCAATATAAAAGATTTTTAAAATCCTACACCTTTTATTTTTATGTGTATGAACGTTTTGCTTGCATGTATGTCTGTACACCATGTGTTTGCCTTTGTGTGTGTCTTATGGGAAAAGAGAAATGGAACTTCCACACATCCACATGTACACCTTATGTAGCACTGGCTGTCTGGAACTCTGGAACTCTGTACACCAGGCTAACCTTGAACTCAGAGATCTGTCTGCTGTTGCCTCCCCAGTGCTGGGATTAAAGGCGTGTGCCACCAAATCTACCCAGTAAAAATTTCGTGAAAGAATTGTGGCTTCCCATTTGTACTTGCATGTTATCGATGAGCTCACTTAGAACTGTTTCATAGCAAGGAATGGAGAAAGGGCTCAGCCTTGATCAAGCGCACTTGTTGTCTTCCAGAAGACCTAAATTCCAAAGCTCATTAACAACCTGTTAGTCCAGCTCCAGAGAATCGGATGCTCTCTCCTGGCTTCCAAGGGAACCCACACACATGTAGCAGATACTCACAGAGACACATACACATAAATAAAAATAAAATCTTTAAAAAAAGAGAGAGAGGCCAGGCGTGGTAGCCTTGGGAGGTAAAGGCAAGTGGATCTCTGTGAGTTCAAGGCCTACATAGAAAGTTCCAGGACAGCCAGGAAGATGTACAGAGACCCTGTTCCAAAAAAACCAGAACTATTTCATAGCACTTTAGTTGTTTACAACAAAGAAAAAGGAACCAGAACCACTAAAAACCTTTTCGATGTTTCTGAATTTTGTATTGTATGCATGTATTTGGTTCAAATTTAATATATAAAGCAATTTACTTAAACTAAAATAATAAATAGCATGTGGGAACCTGGGTTAAATAAATCTGACAAAACTTTCCAATAAAGAGAATCACACAAATTTTTAAAAGGGTGTCTCTCAAACAATATAAGGAGAAGTAAAAATGGCAAAGATCATTATCCAATAAGCTGTCAGATGTCAAGGAATCGCTATAGCTGTTTCTCCTAGCTTATGAAGATAAACATCTAAGATATAAATGAAAAAAGAGGGTCTGGAAAGATGGCTCAGCGGTTAAGAGCACTGACTGCTCTTCTAGAGAGGACCCAGGTTCAATTCCCAGCACCCGCATGGCAGCTCACACCTGTCTGTAACTCTAAAATCTGACATTCTCACACAGACATACATACAGGCAAAACATATATGCACATAAAAATAAGCAAATTAGTGGGCGGTGGTGGCACATGCCTTTAATCCCAGCAGAGCCAGGCGGATCTCTGTGAGTTCAAGACCAGCCTGGTCTACAGAGCGAGATCCAGGACAGGCACCAAAACTACACAGAGAAACCAAAAACGTAAATTAAAATAAATAAATAAATGAAAAAGAAAGTGGATAAAATTATTTCATGAGGGCCGATGAGATGGCTCAGTGGATAAAGGCATCTGGGCCAAGCCTAATGGTCTGAGATTGATGCCTGAGACCCACATGGTAAAATGAGGAAACCAATTCCCTCAAGTCGTCCTATGATGCATGTATGTACAAACAAACAAACAAACATACATACATACACACAATAAATAAGCTAAAAAGTAATTTCAGCCCGGTGGTGGTGGTGCATGTCTTTAATCTCAGTACTAGGGAGGCAGAGACAGGCAGATCTATGTGAATTCCAGGACAGCCTGGCCGACAGTTCCAGGCCATCCAAGGCTGCACAAACAAACCCTCTCCTGAAAAACTAAAAAGGAAAAAAAGGGTAATTTTTTATTGAAATTAATTTCAATTAATCTTTTGTGGGGGAGGAGAGAATTGGATGAATATAAAATTATCTTTCATGTGGCATGACATGAAATACGTGTGTCTTCAGTCTTATTTCCTAGCATACAATTTCAAAAATCCTTGGAATCCTCAAAATGGCATTGTTTTGTTTTTCCAGACAGGGTTTCTCTGTAGCTTTGGAGCCTGTCCTGGAACTCACTTTATAGACCAGGACTGTCTCTGCCTCTTGAGTGCTGGGATTAAAGGTGTGTGCCACCACTGCTGGGCCCAAAATGGTATCTTAAGGCATGCAATTGGGGTTGACTGATGGCTGAAAGCCCATGTCAGCGTTCAGGATGGAAGCTGATGAACTGAAAGACCAAGGCAGATTAAGTAAGGGTATAAATATTAAAGGTTAATCAATCACACATGTAATGAAATCTCCATAAAAATGACAGACTTCAGAGAGCTCAAAAATCAAATGTGAGGTTGTTGGAGGGTGGCATGTCCACAAAGGGAGTTTAGAAGTTCCATGTCCTTCCAGAACTCATCCTATACATCTACCTGTATTCTTTGTAATATCCTTCGTAATAATCTGGAAAACAAGTGTTTCTCCAAGATCAAGAATTACTCAGAAAATCAATTAAGCCTAAGAAACAGGAGGCTGGTAAATCTGAGAAGCTTTCCAAGACTCTTCACCTCCCCCACCTATGAACACCATCAAGCAGCCAAGTCATACAGTCCCATCTTAAGGGAGCATCACTCCTACTCAACTCTTTCCAAGTTGAATAAAGTCCTACTACAGACTTGTCATGCTCCTTTTTAAAAAACATTTAAATGAGTGAATGTAGATTTATTAATGAAAAGTGAGAAATAACATCTGAGAGAGGGGTTCCTGGGGAAAAACACACTGATATGCTTTTTTTTTTTCATCGTATTTATTTATGCCTAGCTCTATTTTTTTTTTACATTTTAAAACTTACATTGGGTGTATGAGGTGTGTGCATGTCATAAACTTGACTCACTCTCCAAGTGAGTCACAGGGATTGAACTCAGATCATCAGGACAAGTGCCTTTACCTACTGAGTCAACATCACACCAGTACCCTTGATACACTTTTTACATAGCAAAATAACATGTGATTCTCTTCCATTTCCTTTTTGAAAACAATCAATCTCTCGAGCTACATACAAGATCTATAAGACAGACCTTAGCCAGGAGGCTAAAGCAGGATTAAGACTAACCTGCACTACAGAATGCAACTCCACTTCACAACAGAAGGAAAAAAGAGAGCAGTTCAAGTGACATACGACCACTGCACACAAATCTTTACTGTCATCTCCCACCACCTCATCCTACCAGAACTCCGAAGACACTTCCGTTGTGAACTGTGAATAAAATAAGATAGTGTAAGCAAGCACAGTGACATACACCTGTAATCCCAACATCTGGGAGGCAGGACGAAGGATTACACATTTTGAGGCAAGCCTGAGCTAGACAGTGACACCCGTCTCAAAAAATAAACAATAAAAAACAAAACGAGGAGGTTGTTAAGTCAATCCTCTAACAAATTGCCTATCCCGCCCCCCCCAAAAAAAAATTTTGGCCTGAAATCAGGAAAAGATTTCCAACAATTTTTCTTTCTTCTTCCTTTTTTTTGAGGTGGGGGGAGGTGTTCAAGACAGGATTTCTCTGTATAACAGTCCTGGCTGTCCACCACTGCCTGGCAGAATTTCCAACAATTTCTAAAGTGGCACTATACATACTTCTGCCATCATGATATACTTGGGCAGCAGCACTGATTACAAAATCAAAATACTGACCAAACTCTGAAAAGCACTGAAGATAGTTTACATCCTATAGTATCAAATATTCATCTAAGAGTTATTTATTTAAAAAGTAAGCATATTATTATGCAAATTTGTTTTTGTATTTAATAATAGAAAAATTATGAGTATACCAAAGAACTGCTTTAAAATAAATGTCTTGGCACAGCAAGATGGCTCAGTGTGTAAAAGTACTTGTCAAGCAAGCCGGAGAGAGAACCCTAGAACCCACAATGGAAGGATAAAACCAATTCTTGAAAATTATCACCTATCCTCCTCAAGCACACTGCATGCACCACCAATTCCCCCCCAATACAGACACACAAAGATTAGGCAGGTGTTGCACACCTTTAATCTCAGCAGTGAGTTCGAGACCCGCCTGATCTACACAGTAAGTTCTAGGCCAGACAGGGTTACAAAGTCTCAATAATAATAAATAATGATTAAGTTAAAATTCTTGGGCTGCAGACATAGGGGAAAGCACCCTAGCGGGCACTAAACCCTGAGTTTGATACCTGGCACCACATCAAACTGGGCATGGTAACTGTGATGGTTTGAATGAGAGTAGCCCCTACTGGCTCAGATATTCGAATGCTTGGTCTCCAGTTGGGAGAAATGTCTGGGAAGGATAGGAGGTATGTCACTGGGGGTGAGCTTTGAGGTTTCAGAAGCCCACAACATACCCAGTAAGCTCTCTGTTTCATGGTTGTCTCAAGATGTGAGCTCTCAGTTTCTGCTCTAGCATCATGCCTGCCTGCCCCCATGCTCCCCACCCGGATGGATAGTCATGGACTAAACTAAAGCTCAAGTCCCAATAAATGTTTTCTTTGTTTATTTATTGTAAATAAGTTGTTTTGGTCATGGTATCTCATTATAGCAATAGAAAAGTAACTAAGAGAGTGACACAAACCTGTAATCCCAGCACTGGCAGGTTAGATCAGGAGGATCAGAAATTCAAGAACATACTCTGCTATATATCAGATTCAAAGTCAGCATGGATTTATATAGACTTTTGTCTCAATAAGTAAATTTGATTTATTAGCAATAAATGTTTTATGTATACTGCTTTAGGTATCTATGTACCTAGGGTCAAACTAAAAGGAGTCACCAGGAGCTAGAAAGATAGCTCAGCAGTTAAGAACAATTGCAGAGGACCTGCATCCACATGGTAGCTCACAACCATCTGTGGAATTCCAGTTCCAGGGGATCAGATGTCTTCTTCTGATTAAAAGCACCAGGCACACATGCAGATCATATACACATAAATACATGCAAGCAGGCAAAACACTCACACACATAAAATAAATCTAAGACAAATTTTTTAAAGGGGAGGGAGTTTAACCATTGTGAAAAATGTAAGCCCTGGTAACAAACTGAAAAAAAACTGAAGTACCTGGGGATGGAGAGATATAAAAAAGTTAGAATCAGGGCTGGAGAGAAGACTCAGAGGGTAAGAGGCTACTCTTCCAAAGGACCTGGGTTCAATTTCTAGCGCCCACATGGTATCCCACAACTGTCTGCAACTCCAGTTCTAGGGAATTCTACTCTCACAGGCAAAACACCAGTACACATTTTAAAAAAAAATTAGACTCAAGCCAGGCAGTGGTTGTGTACGCTCTTAATCCCAGCACTCGGGAGGCAGAAGCAGGCAATCTCTGTGAGTTCGAAGCCAGCCCAGTCTACAGAATGAGTTCCAAGACAGCCAGGGCTACAGAGAGAAACCCTGTCTCAAAAAAACAAAACCAACAAACAAGTGATCTATAAAAACTGCATGCTCAGCCTCTATACTCAATAATAATGAGAAAACATCCTGCACATTCCTTTCTGCACATAGGCAAAGGAATGTACACAACACAGATAAAGATCCTGGACACTCCTCAGATAAATTTGGTTCTAAATCCTAGTCATGTCGTCCACTGGTTGTATGATTAGGTAACTTACTCATTTCTCTAAGCTTTAGTTCTCTCAGTTGTAAGATGGAAATACTAACATCATGGGCTACGTGGATTAAGAAAATGCATTTGAGGGGCTAGAGAGATGGCTCGCTGGTTAAGAGCACTTGTTGCTCCTGTAGAGGACCTGGGATCAGTTCCCCACACCTACACTGTGCCTCACAACCAACCCTAACTCTAGTTCCAGGGGCTCTAGTGCTCTCTTCTGACCTCCACAGGTACCAGGCATGCATGCAGTGCAGAGTAATACATTCAGGCAAACACTAACACAAATAAAAGTAAATCATCTAAAATTAAAGAAAAGAAAAAGGAAATGCACACAAGGGTATGGGGTGTAGGTCAGTGGCAGAGTACTGGACTGGCATGTATGAAATCCTACGTTTGATCTCCAGCAAAGGACAGGAAGGTTGAAGGTTTCTCCTGCCCTACCTCCCCAGCACTGGCATTGCTATTAAGAGTGTGACCTACTACAACTCCCTTTTCTTTTTTGTTGTTTTGTCTCCCCCCCCCCCCCCCCAGAGCTGAGGACCGAACCCAGGGCCTTGCAAGCGCTCTATCACTGAGCTAAATCCCCAACCCCTACTCCCTTTTCTATTTGAGTTTCTGAGGACAAATAAGTTCCTCTTACTTGGGCAGAAAACACTTTACAGACTGGGCTGGCTCCCTAGCCCAGCACAGCTCTTAACCAACAAACAGCTAGTTGTTACTAAATGTAATGTCCAGGTTGTATGGCCCTAAAGCTATATGCAAATGACCAACGAATAACATATAGAGTATGCAATGTAAATACTTATATAAACCATTTAAGGAGAACCATTTTGTCACATAGTATACAGGCCAAGTAAGGTCTTAGTTTTCTTTCTCTTGTCTATCTGATACTATGAATATATACTTCCCTCGTGTTATATACTCATTCAGATAATAACAGAAATGCTGGGCCTGGTGGCTAATGCCTTTAATCCCAGCACTCAGGAGGCAGAGGCAAGTGGATCTTTGTGAGTTCAAGGCCAGCCTGGTCAACATAGTGAAGTTCAGGACAGCCAAGACTACATATAGAAACTGTCTGGAAAAACAAAAACAAAAACAAAAACAGAACTGTAAAAATAAGGCATGTTAAACCATTTTAAACTACTGAAATATTTGTAGTAGGTTGTTACCCAAAGGAAACCAATAACACAAGAGTTAAGTCTTTTGTAATAGATTTAACAGTTCTGCACCACTAGAAATTCATCTGTCAAACTCCAATAGAAGTTTCCTCTCCAAATAAGTGGGAGGGAGTAAGGCTAACTGAAAGGGGATGGGGATGGTGGGGAGCTACGTGATAAAGGGCAGTGCAACACACTTAGTGAAGTCTTCAGTTTCAAGCCCTAATAATAATTATTGGTGGATCAGCGTAAAAAAAAAAAATCACTCTTGTTATTTTTACAACAAAAATCATGCTTTCCAATGACACTAATATAATAAACTTGAGGATTTAAAACATCTATAAACTTGTTTACATTTATTTGAGATCCTAGTAGTATAAATAGCAGCAGAATAGCTTAATCTCACCCAGGAGTCTATATATAATCTAGGGTACAATTTACACCCTACAGCTTGTCACCAGTGTATCTTTTTCCCATTTATCCCCTTATCTTTTCCTCCTTCCCACAATAAAGTTGCTAGTAACAAAACAGGGCATTACTTAACCTAGCCTGGGGCACATAGTTTATGAGCAGTGATTTCCTTGATGTTTGCTGTCTCTTAGTTTACATCCTTTCTCCATCTATGAGGAAACAGCTCCAAACCTATAATGCAGTCTAGTTCACATCTCCACCAGAGCTAGTAGAATCAAGGGTTATTCCGAATGTATAGTCCTTATACCAATTGCTGTATTACTTTTAGTGTCAATACAAGGACTTAACTATCATTGAGAAACACTCAATATTGAAGAAGAAAACTGTGGGACAAGGTTGTTCACATCTATAATCTCTGCTCTCAGGAGGCAAAGGAAAGAAGATAGAAAATTTGAGGTGAGCCTGGGATATAACAGTGAAACTCTGTCTTAAAAAAAAAAATAGGCGTGGTGGTGCACGACTTTAATCCCAGCTCCCTGCACTTAGGAGGCAGAGGCAGGTGGATCTCTGTGAGCTCGAGGCCAGCTTAGTCTACAGAGTGAGTTCCAGGACAGCCAGGGCTAAACAGAGAAACCACCACCAGCAGCCTAGAGGGGTTACTTTTTGGTTCCAAGTTCACCCCAGCAAAAGTTTTAAAAAAAAGGTAAGTCAGACTATCTACCAATGAAAATGAAAGAAGTGGGTGATGGCTGTGAGAAACTGAAACCTTAACAATTCAAACCTTAACCTCAAAAGTCTTCAATCCTGGAGTATTTCAACTTCAGTACAAAGCTTTTGTTCATTGCTTTGTTTTAAGACAAGGTCTCATTATGTAGTCCAGACTAGCTTTTAACTCAGACTCCTGAGTTCTGGATTATAGATGACATCACAATACTGGCTAAAAAAATTTTTTAAATGTATACACCAGCTCTTTCCGCCATTTTGGCACCTGTGGAGATCTGCTGGGAATAGAATTTCTAAAAGGAAAAGTATGTCTAGAAGGCTGTGGTTCAAGGCCATTTTTGCTGGCTATAAATGAAGTCTTGGGAACCAAAGAGAGTACACAGCTCTTCTTAAAATTGAAGGTGTTTATGCCTGAGATAAAACTGAATTCTACGTGGGCAAGAGATGTGCTTATGTGTATAAAGAAAAGAAAAAAAAAAACAATACAGTGAATTCTGGAGGCAAACCAAACAGAAGCAGAGTAATCTGGGAAAGGTAACTCAGGCCAGTGAAACAGTAGTAGCATGGCTCTCACCAAATTCCGAAGCAACCTTCTTGCAAAGACCATTGGACAAATAATCTGTGTGATGCTGTACCCCTCTCAGATTTAAACTAATAAAAAATAAACAAGTGAATTTGTGCTTTTGTTAAAAAAAAAATGTATGCAACAAAATTGCACTTAGTAAGTTTAGGGAAAGAAACAAATCAGGTTAGAAAAAGCCAGTCTTTCACTGCACTGAGGAGCACAACTCCAGTGACTAGAAAGTAACACCATGGAAACTTAAAGAATAAAGGAATAAAGAGCTCAAGCTCTGTTCCCTGTTCTGCAGTTACCTTGACCAGAGATACCCAATGTACAAACAATGGCTGAGAGAGCCTTTGCTGTCTGACAAAGCAATGTCTTTTCATTTTTTTTTTGGAATGTATTTATTTATTATGTATAAAGCATGTATGACTGCAGGCCAGAAGAGGGCACCAGATCTCATTACAGATGGTTGTGAGCCACCATGTGGGTGCTGGGAATTGAACTCAGGACCTCTAGAAGAGCAGTCAGTGCTCTTAACCTAAGTCATCTCTCCAGCCCGCATTGTCTTCTCAGTCTAACAAAAGTTGGGGCATGAGAGGTTTATGAATGGTAAATTATTGCATGTAAAAATGTCAGTAACAACTGTCACTAAGGAGATGCAAATTAAACCCACAACTGTATTACACTTAATACACACGTATAGAAAAGGCTTTAAAGAAAGTTTAAAATAACAAGTGCTCACAGAATGCAGAGAACTGGAACTCTCCTGAACTGCTCAGGGGAATGCAAAATAGCACGGTAGCTTTTGGGAAACCATTTGGCAGCATCTTACATTTATTCATGTATTAAATGAGCCAGTAAGTAAACCTGTAGGAATCGGTGTAAGGTGTGATGGTTAATCTTCATTGCTAATTTGACTAGATTAGATTACCCAGGAGACATACTTTTAGGTATCTTTGATGGCATTTCCAGAGAAGTTTAACTAAGCAGGAAGACATACCCTAAATGTAGGTAGTACCACGCCAGGGCTGAGTTCCTGGACTAAATTATTAGAAAAGCGAAGAGTCCTGAGGATCCAGCTCTGACTTACACTCATCCCAATAGGCTGTACCCTCAAGTTATGAGCCAGCACAGACCCTTCCTCCCTTAAGTTGCTTTGGTCAGGCATTCCAGCACAGCAAGGAGGAAAGTAACAAAACAAAGGAAAATGTGTGTTCACATGCTTATGCACTGCTTTTAGCAGCTTTATTTGTAATTTTTCTAACTGGAAACAAGTGTACCTCCCTCTTTTAACTCTTCTCAAATACTAGAATTTCAGCCACCACAGTCCTGTGCCACCATATGCAACATACACGTCCTTCTCTTGGTAAATAGATAAACAAAAGCATAGAATCATAAAATGATATACTATTTACCAGTAATAGAAATGAACCACTGAGACGGGCAGTAATGGCGCACACCTTTAATCCCAGCACTTGGGAGGCAGAGGCAGGCAGATCTCTGTGAGTTTGAGGCCAGCCTGGTCTACAGAGTGAGATCTAGGACAGGCACCAAAACTACACAGAGAAACCCTGTCTTCAAAAACAAAAACAAAAAACTGATCTAGGCATATATAACCCAAGTCAGTTCACTTCTCTGAATAGTTTTCTTGTTTATGTAATGTAGAATGGATCAAGATTTTCTAAGATCTTCCAGACCTTTTTTTTTTTTTTTTTTTTTTTTGGTTTTTCAAGACCAGGACTCTGTGAGGTTTGGAGCCCGTCCTGGAACATACTCTGTAGACCAGTCTGGCCTAGAACTCAGAGATCCACCTGCCTCTGCCTCCTGGGTGCTGGGATTAAAGGTGTGAGCCACCACCTGGCTATCTTCCAGACTCTTAACAACAACAAAACCTATTATTTTCTTTCTTTTCTAGTGAGAGAGGAAAAAAAGGAGTGATATGAATGTGCGTGCAAGCCAGAGGTCAACTTTAGGTTTTGATCTTCTGTGGGAGCCTGGTTTTGTTGTTGTTTGTTTTTTGAAACAGGGACTCTCACTAGACTCGCTGATTAGCTTAGAGGGGTAGGCTGGCTGGCCCCAAGCCCCAGGGATCTGCCTATCTGTCTTCCCATCCCTGTGGTAACAAGCATGCCCACTTTTTTTTACCTAGGTCCTAGATTCTGAGGATGGAACTCAGCTCCTCACACTTATGAAGCAAGTTTTTTCACAAATGAGCTATCTCCCAACCTCTGTTTGTTCTGCTGGAGCCAAAGTCTCACTATATAATCCCGGATAACCTGGTACTGGCTACTGAGCCAAGTGGCTACAAACCAGCAGCCATCCACCTACTCCAGCCCTCCAGAATGCCGGATTCCAGGCATGGAACCCATTTCCACACAACTCCATGAGTTCTCATTTCCTGCAGCGCTTATCTGACATCTGACACCCCACCACACTCCTGACTTCACTCCCATATCTCTGGTTTAGTCTTCTCTGTAGTTTCCCCAGGTGTTTTATGCCCTGGAGCCTACATTTCCTCACACACTTCTCTCCTTTAAAATGTCTTTCTTATTGTTTTATTTAGGGCCTCATCAGCAACCAATATGGCAGACTGTCTTCCCTATAGACCCAAGTATTCACTGACTTACTAAACAGCTCCATTTGAAATACCTACTGGCAGCCCCTACTTATCCAAAACTGAACCTAGCCTCTCCCAAACCTCTTCTACAACCCCATACCTTCATGAACAGTACTGTTATACATCTAGATGTCCAAACTAGATCTTAAACTGAATTCTGACTCCCAGATTTCTTTATCTTTTGAAGTTCACTTTTCTCTGCTTCCTTACTACAGACTTTCTTGCATTATCCAACAGGTGTCTGGAGTATCTCTTCTCTACTGTAGCAAAGAAGCTCTTTCTTTAAAAAGCCCAAGCACATAATAGCCAAGATTCCCTGAAATGGCTCTTTTAGCTGCACTCACTGCATCTCTCATATTCTTTTGGAATTCTCACCAACTCCCTAGACCTACTGTCTCTTCTCTCACTGTGTGCTCACCCTCTTATCTCCAAGCCTTTACACATGTTCTTCCTGTCAGAAATGTCTTCCAGGTTCAGATAGAAAATTCTTTCTTCTGGGAAGTCTCTATATCTCCTCCTGTGTTTTCACATTAGCTTTTGGGTTGGTTTCCTTCTTTTTGTTTTTGACACAAAGTGTCACCTTGTAACCATGGCGGGTCTGGAATTCAGACCCGCTTGCCTCAGCTTCCCAAGTGTCAAGATTAAAGGTATGAGACACCATGCCTGGCACCTGAATTGTTTTGTCAAACTTTATTACCATCTTTGGAAATTGTTACTAAAATTCCAGGGGTTTTCCTTTAATACCTAGATCATGGCAATGTTTCCTTACCTAATGCTCTCAAATACAGTTTAATATCAATCCAAGAGAAATATGCAGAAAATAGAAATGGAAACTGACCATAAAGCCAAATACTACACACACCAATATTTCTTTTTTTTTTTTTCCCCCAGGGCTGAGGACTGAACCCAGGGCCTTGCGCTTGCCTAGCAAGCGCTCTACCACTGAGCTAAATCCCCAACCCTCACACCAATATTTCTAATGTTATAATAAATATCCAGACCAGGTATGATGTTGTACTCCCAGCACTTGGGCAGATCTCTGAATTCAAAGAGAGTCTGATGTAATAGCGAGTTACAGACAGCCAGGACCACATAGTAAGATCCCATCTCACATAGTAACGCTAATAAACCATTCATTCAAAAATTTTAGAGAAACACTAAACTAAGATCTCTTCTACAATGGGAGTCTACAACTTTTTTAACTAGACCAATACCTACCAAGCAGAAAACTCTATGAAAATCTCTGTGGTTGGAGAGAAGGCTTTGAGGGTAAGGCACTATTGCTCTCTTGAAGAGAACTGGAGTTTGGTTCCCACCACCCATACATATCATGAGTCTCGCAACCACCTAACTTGAGCCCCGGGGGAATCTGACACCCTCTTCTGCCTTCCAGACACAAATACAGGCATGTACATAAACATACATAAGTAAATAATTTTAAAAACTTCTTACATTCTTCTCAGCCTCCAAGTTTTTAAGTTTATTACAGGGTTGGGCATGGTGACACATGACTTTAATCCCAGCACTCTAGAGGCAGAGGCAGGTAGATCCTTGTGATGCTGAAGGACAGCCTGGTCTACATAGTGAGTTCCAGGGTTGCAAAGGCTATATAGAGACCCTGTCTCAAAAACAAAAACCAAAAAAGTTATATGTATGGGTGTTTTGCCTGTATGCATGTCTGTGTACCATGTGCATGTTTAGTGCCTTAAAGGGTCAGAAGAGTGTCAGATCCTGTGGAACTGGAGTTACAGATAGCCAGCCATAAGTGACAGGTGAGTGGTGGGAATAAAACCTAGGTTCTTGGGCTGGAGAGATGGCTCAGAGGTTAAGAGCACTGACTGCTCTTCCCGAGGTCCTGAGTTCAATTCCCAGCAACCACATGGTGGCTCACAACCATCTGTAATGAGATCTGGTGCCCTCTTCTGGTCATACATGCTGTATACAAAATAAATAAATAAATCTTTAAAAAACAAAAAAAAAACAAAAAACAAAAAAAACAAAAACAAAAAACAAACAAACAAAAAAAACCCCTAGGTTCTCTAGAAGAGAACCCTCCAAGCCTTTTTTAAAGACAAGGTCTCACTATGCAGCACTAGAACTTTTTTTTTTTTTCCTTTGAGGGGGTGTTCAACATAGGGTTTCTCTGTGTAGCCCTCCATCCCACAGCAAGCCCAGGCTGCCCTGGAACACACTCTGTAGATCAGGCTGGCCTGGAACTCAGAGATCTACCTGCCCCTGCCTCCCGAGTGCTGGGATTAAAGGCGAGCACCACCAGGCTCATTTATCCTTATTTTTTGATTGCTAGTATTTTTTACCTGTTCTTTTGTTTTTTGGTTTGTTGGTTTTCTTGAGGGTCTTATTCAGCCCAGTGTGACCTTGAACTCACTACATAACAGAAGGCAGCCATGAACAAATGCTGAGATTATAAGTATGTGCCACTATGTCTGGCTTTATTATTTTAAATATCAAGAATAGAGGATGTTGCCGGGCGGTGGTGGCGCACATCTTTAATCCCAGCACTCCGGAGGCAGAGGCAGGTGGATCTCTGTGAGTTAGAGGCCAGTCTGGGCTACAGAGTGAGTTCCAGGAAAGGCCCAAAGCTACACAGAGAAACCCTGTCTCGAAAAACCAAAAAACAAAACAAAAAAAAAAAAAAAACAGAGGATATAGATCAATTGTCAGTGATTCCCAAGCATGCACAAAGCCCTGGGTTCAAGTACCAACATGGTATAAATTAGATGTGGTAGCACACAACCGTAATTCCAACATTTGGGAAGTGAAGACAGGGAAAGCAGTTCAAGATAATCTCCTTGTGATGGATTTGAGGCCAGCCTAGGCTACACAAAACCCTGTCTCAAAACAAAAATAACAAAATTTAGTAGGACTAATTTTCTTACTTCTCTCTTTTTTAATGTTTTTACCTCATTTAGAGAAAGAATGTAAGGGGTGTGGGGGGGTGCGCGCAGTGGTGTACACAAAGGAGAGCTCCTCTCCCATCCACCATGTAGGGAATGGAAAGGTTAAGTAGGCACCTTTACCTGCTGAGCCATCTCACTCACCCTAGTTTTCTTACCTAGCCTTAGACAATGAAGGTAGACTCTTCATAAGTTCACAAAGACTACCAAAATATTTAAGATGTAATTGTTAAGTGCAGTTGTCTGGAATCTGTATTACATACATATACCATGATCCATAGTGTACAGCATCAAATATATAAAAGGATATAAAGCATTTGTCCCAGACTTGAGAGGAAGAAGCAGGATGACTATAAGTACCAGGCCAGGCTGGGATACACAAATGAGGAAGAATATGTAAAATATACAATACTGCTGTGGTGATACTGGAGAAGTAATGCTTTCCATTTTCCCCAAAAACTACTTCATAGTGTCATAATCTTTTGAATAATTTTTGAAGATTTATTCATTTTTATGTGTATGAATGTTCTGCCTATATGCATGTCTGCTCACAAAACATATACATTCCTGGTCCCATCAGAGGACAGAAGAGGGTGATGGATCCCCTTAGACTGGAGTTACAGATGGTTGTAAGCCATCACGTGGGCCTGCCTGCCTTCTTTTCTCTTAAGAAGGGGTCTCACTACGTCACACAGGATCAAGATCTTCCTCAAGCTGGACATGGTGGCACAAACCTTCGACTCCAGAACTTGGGAGGCAGAGGCAGAAGGATCTCTGTGAGTTTAAGTCCAGCCTGGTCTACATAGTGAGTTCCAGGATATCCAGGACTTGACAAAGAGATTGACTCAAAAACAAAACAAAACAAACAAACAAATAAAGATTTCCTGCCTCAACCTAAGTAGAACTAATTGCATATCACTACATCAGGTTTAATCAAGTTTCAAATAGTTCATCACGATCTTCTAAAGAGTCCTAAAATTCATCCATAGAAATTCAAAGCCTGGCTGGTATACAGCTCTGGTGAAGCAGAGGCAGAAGCAGGCAGATCTCTCTGTTGAATGCCAGTCTAATCCACCTAAGTCAAGAGTCATATGGTGAGACGCTGTCTCAAAAAAAGAAAAAAAGAAAAAAGGAAAAATAAATAAATTAGTGTATAGTCTGGTTGACATTGTAGCTCAGAAGCATAATAGCATTCAGCATTCACTCCCCACCAATGACTCCCCCAAAATATTTGTAACTTTTAGGGGGCTTTGAGTACAGCTCAGGGGCAGAGTGGGTACCTTAACACATTCAATACCTTGAGTTTAATCCTCAGCACAAAAAAGAAAAGAAAAAAGAAAGAAATTAACAATAGTCTAAAGAGCCAGGCATAGTGGCTTATGCCTGTAAATGCAGCAGACAGAGGCCAAGGCAAGAGAATTCAAGCCAGTCTGAACTATAAAGTCAGAACCTGCCCCACAAAAGGAATTTTTTCTTCTGTAGACTTTCGGAAACCACTATGTACCAGGGGACTCCAATATAATCCAGCAACACAGAGGCTTAGGCCAGAAACAAGACTGGCAGACAAAAATAGTATTAAAGCAGTTGAGTCTTATTTATTTCAGCACATTCTGGTTTCTGTGTATATGTTTTGAAAATGTTGCACAGGAAATAATGTGAGGTTAAAACAATTAAGTTTCTTGCTGGACGGTGGTGGCGCAGGCCTTTAATCCCAGCACTCGGGAGGCAGAGGCAGAGGCAGTCTCTGTGAGTTCGAGGCCAGCCTGGTCTACAGAGTGAGATCCAGTACAGGCACCAAAACTACACAGAGAAACCCTTTCTCGGGGGAAAAAAATAAAAATAAAAAATTGAGTTTCTGAAAGAAGAAAATGAAATGGTAGCAATCTGCCCATTAACCTAAAATTAAACAGTGATACCTTAAACTATCTCTAGGAAACCCAGAGAAAGATTAGTAATACTTCTCTGTGTAACTCGATATTTTTCTATGCAAACAATGCAGCAGTACTAACTTCTATACACAGAAATCTAATTTTTTTCCATAATGTTGGACACTAGGAAATCCACATATAATTACAATAATCTGACCACAAAGCTTAACAGTATTTTCAGTTATCTTACTTTTCACCTCAATTTTATTACAAATCTTATTTTACCAGCTTTGATATACTTCATGTGACAAGACAAAAAAGAATGCATCAACCATCTTTATCGTTTCAGATCAAAAAATAAAACTAGCTTCAATTTTAAAACTGCAAACAACGTGTATTGGTTAAAATACCATGTCTTACAGATCTGACACGTCAAACATAAACCAGAAATATTCTCCACATCTAACAAATTATCACCAAAGAAAAGATAGCCCTGCTGAGAGCGAGAACTAACTTTCTGACCTCTTTTCAAAATGACAAACTAGAACAGCAAAATCACACTCAGGCACATGGAGTACTCCTCTCTCAAATCACTCCACAGAGAACTTCATCATTTGCTCCGCCCTCTAATAACTCATGCAAAAAAAAGTTGAGCACCATCGGAGAGAAACAAGACACAGCGCATTCATAGAATGGCTTGGAGCCTTTCCTCCGGGCTAAGAGAACCTGCGCCTGCCCTTCGTCGGGGTCCGGAGGGAAAGAAAAACCTAGGCCTAAGGTCTCTCGGATACTGACACCAGAAACAGATTTCTCTGCAAGAAGTTTCTGCCGCCATCCCTATTTTATCAGCAAACGCTCAGGCGCCATCGTCTCGATCTTTGATTTTATTATGAGGATGTGGAAAAGGCCACCCAGGATTACTCTAGGCCTCCCGCCCCCCATTAAGCTTAGGGGTCCCCCCCTCATTCCCATCTTAAACCCTCCGTCCGTAAGGTACTCCTCCGCACCCCTTGTTCCTGGCGGCAAGTCCCCCGGGATGTGTAAAGGCGCGGCAGGACCCCCCGGCCTCGCCGTGAAGGCGAGAAGGCCCTCGCACGCCAGGGCCACCGCCAAGGCTCCGGGGGGCCCCGCGAGGGGAAGGGCAGGCAGGGGCGGAGGGACGATGACCTGGCCGGGAAGAGAGGACAGCGTGAGGGGACGCACTGCACCCCCTCGTCCGCCGGCCGCACGGTCCCCCCAAGAGGTGATGAAGGAGGAAGAGGGCGGTGGCCCGGGTGCGGCCCCCTACTCCTCCCGCCCGCGGGTCCCCGGCCGCGGGGACCGCGGACTCGGCCCATCCCCAGGTCTCGGCTGTCAGGGGGCGTGGGGGCCTGTCTAGGAACTGAGAGGAGACCGAACCGAGGGACCAGGGGGGAAAGCGCGGAGGGGGGGGAAGCAGCCTCCGGCCCGAGCCGCAGACCCCGGACGCCGTCGTCGCCTGTTCCTCGGCAGAGAGGACAGGAGCTGAGGGGAAAGCCCGAGGGAGGAAGGCAGGAAGGTGAGGTGAAGCCGGGGGCAGCCCCGACAGCCTCCCGGTCCCCCCGACTCTTCGCCTTCCCGTAACCGCATCTCTTACCGGTGATGGCCGTGAACTGCTGGATTAACCCCTTCAGCGCCGACGACGCCGCGGAGCCCCCGTGGGCAGCCATCTTGCCGCCGCCGCCGCCGCCGCCGCCGCCGCGGAACAACAACACAGACACACACACACACATACACACGCACGGGCCTCCCTCCCCCACGCCGTTGCGTGCTGCGCGCAGGCGCACTGACGGGCCCAAGGCTCCGCCCCCTCCTGCTTGCGCGCGACTCGCGCAGGCGTACTCGGCGCCAGCCGCCGCGCGCCCAGCCGTGCTGTGTGATTCCCGCTTTGCTGCCCTGCTAGCCTCGTAGTCTTTGAAACGTTGGGTGCCTTCTTGGAGCTCCGAAGATGCCCTCCTCAATACCGTGTCCGAAAGAAGCTTCAGTATCCGAAAGAAGCTTCAGAGCTGAAATACCAAAACCTTCATGCTACGCGCAGGGTTTCACATATAAGTAGGTATTTTGTTTGGTTCTGTGAGATTAGTGCCTTTCTTAAATTCTAAAGTGTAAATTAAAAAATTAGTCAAAAATGAACCAGTCCACTGGGCGGTGGATGCGCACGCCTTTAATCCCAGCACTCGGGAGGCAGAAGCAGGCGGATCTCTGTGAGTTCGAGGCCAGCCTGGGCTACCAAGTGAGTTCCAGGACAGGCTCCAAAGCTACACAGAGAAACCCTGTCTCGAAAAAAAAAAAGAAAGAAAGAAAGAAAGAACCAATCCATAGGAGACTTTAATAAATGATTGTTCACTCTATTTTCCTTCAAAAAATGTCGCAGTATGTCTCCCTGAAGGGTCATCCTTATTTTTTTAAGATAAAAATGAGGAAGTGTCGGGTTTTTTTTTTTTAAACAAAGATAGGTATATATGTAGATACAATAAATAAAATATATAAGGAGAACACTGAAAAATGGTCCTGAAAACACTGATAATGATTGCAACTAAAAAAGAGAGAGGCAATGATGAAAGAGACGTCTAGCTTGGTTTTTATCCTTTATTTTTATTTATTTTTTTTTAAATTTTATTTATTTATATCCTTTATTTTTAAATAAACAATTTTTAAATAAGATAATAGTATGTAACTTGCACAATTCTAAATACTTATTGTTTCAGTTATTCAGAATATCTTTTATTCAGCACTTGGGAAGCAAAGGCAGGTGGATTTCTGTGAGTTGGAGGCCAACCTGGTCTACATAGCAAGTTCCATGACAGCAACGGCTACACAGAAAAACCCTGTCTCAACACCGCCCCCCCGCAAAAAAAAAAGTTAAACGATAGAAAGATGGCTCAGCTGTTAAGAGCACTTGTTGCTTTTGCAGAGGACTCAGATTTAGTTCCCAGCAACCACATGATGGCTCACAGCCATCCGTAATCAGAACTGGCGCCCTCTTCTGGTATTCAGGTATACATACATACAGAACACTCTATACATAATAAATAAATAAATCTTTAAAAAAAAATAGAATGAAAAAAAAGGGACACAATGTAATTGGATGGTCCAAAAGTTATAGATCAAAAAGTCCAGTTCAAAGCTGGGCAGTGGTGACTCTGCCTTTAATCCCAGCACTCAGAAGGCAGAGGCAGGTGGATCTCTGAGTTTGAGGCTAGCCTGGGCTACAGAGTGAGTTCCAAGACAGCTAGAGCTACACAGAAACCCTGTCTCAGAAGAAAAAAAAAAAAGAAAAGAAAAGAAAAGGAAGAAAGAAAGAAAAAATCCAGATCAAGAAAGAGAAAGATCCCTTTAAAACCTGGCAGAGGAAGGCAGGTAGGTCTCTGTGAGTTTATAACGTCACAGCCTGGTCTACAGAGTGAGTTCCAGGCCAGCCAAGGCTACATAGTGAGACTGTCTCAAAGGAAAAAAGACGTAGGGAAGGCAGGCAGAGAAGAAAGGAAAAAGGAATGAAATTGGGCTTTGAACCCAGACAAGAATAAGCTAACAAGATTGGGGGATGGAATACAGCAAATGCAAAAAGGAAGTCGAGAAATAAAAAAAGATCTCTGTTATTGGGGCCAGGCTAGGGAGATGATTCCCTATAAAAGCGAGTGGCCAAGCCTGCCGGCCTGGGTCCAGTTCCCTTGGCCAGTCTTTTAGGTAGACCCCACCATCAGAAACAAATACTAGGACTCAGTGGAGGAGAAGCATTCACAAGACCCTTGTGAATTTGGTTTGATCCCAGCACGTAGGAAAAAAAAATGTGGAGTAAACATTCCGTTACAGCATTCAGCTGTGTTGTATCAGGAACGCCCATCTCAGCCGGCTCAAACAGCAGGGGCAGTGGGGGGAGAGTTTATGCACAGCGCTGCAGGGCTTCAGCTCCACGTCTAACAGACACACGCCTGTCTGTGTGAGTGTTGTCCCAGGCTCATGGCCAGGTGGCTGCCGCACTTTGCAACACCACATGGAGGTACCTCAGGCAGAGGAAGAAGCGCCGTCTCTCCTAACAAAGGGACCGTTTTCTAGAAGTCTCTTTGGAGGCTTTCCTTCAGAGTCCATTGGTTTGAACTGAGTTACAGCTCCCTTCCTGAGCCAGTCCCTAGGCCGGGGGTGGGAGAGAAACGTAACTGGTTTAGTATAGCATATGGCTTTGTGGAGGAAGGTGCTTTAAAGCACCAGAATGTGGTACTTGAAAAGGAGACAGGAGAAGGAGGGATTGATGTTAATTAGGCAACAAACAGACTCTTTTCCATTCATAAAACTTCCCTGTGAACATGATGAAAGTCTCCTCCACTTCCCTTTATTCTGGTTCTCCTTTTACCCAGAATCCTTCTGAGTAACAGTTTTCCAGGTTCTTTAATACCAGGAAAACAATCACTAGAAACTTCCACCTCTCAAAGTGAAATTTAGACATTGATATTGTGCGGTTAAGAGCACTAGTTGCTCTTCTAGAAGACCCAGGTTCAATTCCCAGCACCCATTGGGAGCTCACAGCAGTCTGTAATACCAATACCAGGGGATCCAATACCTGGCTTCCTCAGGCACTGCATACAGGTGGAACACAGAAATAGGTAGAGGCAAAATACTCATACACATAAAAAATAAAAATCAAGGTTAAAAATGTTTAAAATGATATCGTAAAAGTAGTCAGAATTAAAGTCGCTTTTGTCAAGCCTTCCTTCATAAGGAATAAACAAAGCTGAGAGGTTATGAGGGAGAGAATCCCATTTGCATAGGCTGGAGAGCGGGAACTGTTTACAGAAGACTTCTGCAAGCACAGCTGTACACAAGGGCCACTATACCTTTCAGCTGATACCCCAGTGCGGATGTTAGCCCAGCACCTGTCTGTTTAATCTCAGACCGAAGCCATCATACAATAGACACTTGTAGCCAGCGATTATAGCCCCAGAATACTTCATGTAATCCTTTGCATTTCACGTTTATATATTCCTCTTGTCGCAAGCTTGGTGGCACAAATCCCGGGAAGTGAAACCCCAGGAAGCTGAGACAGGAGGATTACTAGTTCCATGTCAATCTGGAGTTACATACCAAGACCCTGATTCAAAAGTAAAATTCTCCTTGCCTCACCCTTTTTGAATACAACTGTGCTTTACTGTGACATGTATTTGCACATTGCAATGCTCTTATAGCCCCCAATTAAATATTAGTCTTTCAAGAATTAAAGCTCTATAGTGCCACATACAAGAACTTGTGTCTGTATGACCACAAGTCTTACTGCTCTGGAGGAAAATAGTGAGATATAGAATTATTGGTTTATATAGCCAGTTTATGTTTGATTTTATAAAAAGCCAGAAAACATGGGGCTGGAGAGATGGCTTAGCTCTTAAGAGCACTTCCTGCTTTTGCAGAGGACCTGGGTTTATTTCCCACGTGGTTGGCCACAACCATCCATAACTCCAGTCCCAGGGGATCCGATGCTGTCTTCTGACCTCTGAGGGCACCAGGCACACATGTTATACACAAAAATATGTGTAGGCAAAACAGTCAAACACATCAAACAAAATCTTTAAATTTTTTTAAAGGACCCAGAAAACTTCCTTGTGGTTTTAAATTTCAGTTGGAGAAGGCTAATTGGCAGTTGTCATTTTAACCAACTGATAGAACTTAACATTACTAACATTAGAACGGTTTAGCCTGGCATGGTGGGGCAAGCTGTGATCCCAGGTGCTCTGGAGGCTTAGGCACACCCCTGGCAAAAGCGATATTAAGATAGTTTTGCAGCCGGGTGGTGGTGGCACAGGCCTCTAATCCCAGCACTCAGGAGGCAGAGGCAGGTGGATCTCTGTGAGTTCGAGGTCAGCCTGGTCTACAGAGCGAGATCCAGGACAGGCACCAAAACTACACAAAGAAACTCTGTCTCGAAAAAACAAACAAAAAGATAGTTTTGCTGTTTTTTAAAGATAGCTATGGATTGTTTTCCTCACATGAGCAAGACCCTCGTTCAATCTCTAATAGCACACATTCAGAAAAAGAAAAGACAATATTTTGTATTCCTAAGGCAATGTGTTAGGAAGTGCCAAGTAGCACCCATGACATATTCTTGGCAAAATTGTTACCAGTTAAACTTATGAGTTCTACTTTTCAGACTAGAAAAAATACAGGAAGATAGGGGATGAGTTAAAAGATGCTAGAGGAACCCCTCTAGACAATCCCGAAGATTGGCAGTCACAAGACAGCTGCCCTGGTCACTTAAAACAGTCTGTGTTGAGCGTGGTGACGTGTCTGTGTTGAGCGTGGTGACGTGTCTGTGAGCCTAGACACAGAGACCAATGCAAGAGGATGGAGGCTGGTTTGGGGTCTTTATCCAAGTGACTCTTCCAAGAGAACAGCATTGCAGAAGCCGCAGCTGCATTGTGGTGAGGTGATAGTGCATTAAAGACTCCATTAGCTCCGATCGTGGAAGCCATCCAGGAGAGAGGGAAGGATGTGGCTCCGGAGAAGAAAGAAAATCAAGAAACGGAGGTAGAGGGACATAGGGGCTAAAGAAGAGGTCAAAGTCAAGAGCAGCCTCAAGGCTTCACACCTGGGGAGGGGGAACAGCGATGCGCCGAGGGAACCTCAATTGAGAAAATGCCTCCATAAGATCTGGCTGTAGCCCATTTTCTTAATTAGTGATTGGTGCAGGAAGGCCCAGCCCATTGTAGGTGGTTCCATACCTGGGCTGGTGGTCTTGGGTTCTATAAGAAAGGAGTCTGAGCAAGCCATGAGGAGCAAGCCAGTAAGCAGCACTCCTCCATGGCCTCTGCATCAGCTCCTACCTCCAGGTTCCTGCCCTGCTTGAGTTCTTGTCCTGACTTTTTTTGATGATGAACAGTGATGTGGAAGTGTAAGCCAAATAAACCCTTTCCTCCCCAATTTGCTTTTTGGTCATGGTGTTTCACTGCAGCAGTAGAAACCCTAATTAAGATAGGAGAGAGACAGGTGAGTTCAAGTTGTAAAATTAAGTATAGCTCTTAACCTCCAAAGTCATATACTAATAAGTATAACTTTACTTTTCTGTAATTCAATTTTTATTACTGCCAGGCAAGGAAGGTGTTATAAAACCATGGATGGAGTAGGATGGTGAATAATCACCTATATTATTATAATTAATTTTACCATCAAAATATTTTATTCTCAGGCTGACAAGATGGCTCGGTGGGTGAAGGCATTTGCTGCCATGCCTGATGACAGAATTTGATCCCTGACCCCATATGGTGGAAGGAGAGAACCACTTTCCACAAGTGATCTCCGTACACCTGCTGTGGTATGTGTGAGTGCGTACACACAACAAGGCAACTTGTGGAAGAGTTTATTGGAGGCTCACAGTGTCAGAGGATGAGTCCGTGACCATCAGAGTGGGGAGTGTGGAAGCAGGCATGGTGCTGAAGCAGCAGCTAGAACTTACATCCTGAGACAGGACCACCAGGCAGAGGAGCGGGCGCGGGCGCGGGTCAGCTGGGAATAGTTTGGGCTTTTGAAACCTCAAAGCCCACCCCCAGTGATACCCCTCCTCCAAGGCTACACTTCCTAATCCTTCCCAAACAGTTACACCAGCTGTGGACCAGACTTTCAAATATACAGGCCTGTGGAGGCCATTCTCATTCAAACCGCCATACATGTAATGATGATTTTTTTTAAAGTATTTATTCCCATGGATAGCAATAGGGTGTTTGATTGCAGAGCCCTTAGTATACAGTTAAATGTCCCCTCTTCGTAAGCCAGTTGCCACCTCCAGCAGGCCAAGGACAGAACAGATGAGTTGTGAGGGAGGAAGAATGGTTTTGTGGGACTCTGGGGACGGACGAGACCCCAGACACTAACGGCAGAGATGGCTGTTTCTTGTTCTAACAAGTTCACTTTCAGTGAGGTTAACCGTGGAGTCACTAAGTACCACGACTTTTGTAAGTGTTGGGTACTGATGACACCGTTATCTCATCTGGGTAGTATCTGAATTTCTACTGAAGGAAGGCCCATCTGTTTGAGGGTCACGACAGGAAGTTTCTTGAGCTTTGGCCGTGGAGCCAAGCACAGCTTAGCATACATGAGCTCCAGTGGGGAGCAGGCTTGCTCTCAGCTGCTTGATTAGATAGTTGTTTTCATACTTGTATCTCCTCAGGAACCAGAACCCCCAAGGGAGACTTGCAGTTAATTTCCCCCAGAGAACTTAAACGTGTGCATCTGCACACAGACACAGGAGCTGTCTAATGACAGTCTCCAAGTAACCACTGACTTCCTCCCTATGTTGTGGTGATGTGTTGGTCACCATCGTCTCTGCAAATCATCCCCTGTCCCCTGCCACAGGGCTCATAACCTAGCAGGATCTGGTTTCCTAAGCATTTCCAGAGAAGAGGCAGAAGTCAGGGAGAAAGGTGGCACTTGGCTTCTAGATGACAGATTAAAGGTGTGCACCAGGCCAGTAGGGTCTATATGGTTCCAGGCCAGCAAGGCTATATAGTGGCACCTTGTCTCAAAACCAAACCAAAACAAAAAAAAAACTTGTCTGAACTTGGTAGCTCATGCCTTTAATCCTAACACTCAGGAAGCAGAAGTGTAGAGATCTGAGTTCAAGACCAGCTTCATCACCAGCCAGGGCTACAAAGTGAGAACCTACCTCAGAACACAGACACACACACACACACACACACTCCCAGTGGCTTTAGTATTAGAGAGTTGCTTCTCTTAATCAAAAGGTAGGCAGAGATGGACTTGTTCAGTGAAGTCAGAACTGATCTCTTTGCCTTTTGCACGTTTCCAAGATAGCTTTTGTAACTCCGGCTATTACAACAAGCATCTATCCCATGACTTAAAAGATTTAAGGCAGGAAAAAGGTGGAAAAGGGCAAATATTAGATTCCCCGATCAGATTTCTGCATTTTCCTATTGACTATGATTATGTTAGAGGAAATGATTACAAAGCACATTTCTCGGTTTTGAGAAGTCCCTCCCTGTAATGATAAGACCTGGATAAAGGTTAGGGCTATGACCAAAGTAGCTGAGCAATGGAAGGAGTAATGGTTTATCTCACAGTCTGTCAGCGCTCCCCTAGTCCCCAAAGGTTCATGGCTCTCTGTCTTAGTCACTGTTTTATTACTGTGAAGACACACCATGACCTAGGCAACTCTCAAAAAGCAAAGTATTACATTGTGTTATTGTGGGGCTAGAAAGGTGGTTCAGCGGTTAAGGGCACTGATTGCTTCCCCAAGGACCCAGGTTCAAATCCCAGCACCCACATGGCAGCTAATAACTGTAACTACAAGACCTGCCATCTAACTGTGGTGTCCATTAGCATACCAAAGTGCATGCTTGGCTTCTAAGCTTACTCAGTACCTGTAGATCTGCCCAGTACTTCTCCCCATCCCCCAAACCTCTCCAGCCTAGGGGCTTTCCTTCCCTCCCCGCAGCTTCTCTTTCTTACATAAACCTGCTCTTTTGGCGGCCATGTGCTCTTGGTTCTCTTTTACCCCCCTTTTCTCTCTCTCTTCTCTTCCTCTCCTCTCCCTCCCCTCCTCTCGTGGCCCTGTTCAGTCTGGACTCCTCCAGATGCCTCTGGCTGTCCTCTCCTCATAGCTACAGTAAAATCCTTCTCCTCAAACGCACCTTGGAGTGGTCATGTCCTAATTTTCATTCAGTTTTCAGAGTGTATTCAATGAACCAAGCTGTCATTGATTGATTAGCTAGGTTTATAACCTGTTCTTGTTACCATGGATATAGACTGAAAAATCAATGTTTTCCTAGGAGCATGGGGAGTCTTACTCTCCTGGGGAATTTTTTTGTAACTCACTACAGAGAAAAAGTCAATTTTCCAAGTGTATAAAGAATTCCCTGGAAATTGAGAAAAAAAGACCAACATCTCAACAGAAAGAACTCAAACAGAAAAATAAATACAAATGGTCCAGAACGTTGAAAGAAAAACTAACTTTACTCTGGAGCATTGGTAGCTCAGTGGTAGTTAGCTGAATGAATGAATACAGCCTTGGGTTCATCCTCAGCACCAACACAGAAGCACCTCAACCTCTTCGTTGTTTTGAAATTAATTGACCTTGTGCAGTGTCTATATCGTACAGCGTCTCACGTAAACTGTGCGATATCTCATGTATACCATGCACCATCTCACGTATATCGTACAGTGTCTCGTGTAAACTGTGGTGTCTTGTGTATATCGTACAGTGAATGTATAATGTGCAGTCTCTCATGTATATGTGCATAGGTGTGGAGGTCAGAAGACAGCTTCCAGGAGTTGATTCTCTCCTTCCATCTTGTGGGTCCCAGAGATCAAGTCATCAGGCAAACAACTTTACCCGTTGAGACATCTCAAAGGCTCTCAACTTCTTTTGTAAATTAATGCTTTATTTAACAACCATGTGCAAGGTCCTTCAGAAAAGCACAAACCACAGCCATGAAATTAAGGTACAATGCTGGGCGGTGGCGGTGCACACCTTTAATCTCGGCACTAAGGAGGCAGAGGAAGGCGGATCTCTGAGTTCGAGGCCAGCCTGGTCTACAGAGTGAGTTCCAGGACAGCAAGGACTAAACAGAGAAACCCTGTCTTGAAAAACAAAAAACAAAAACAGAAATTAAGGTACAATATCAAAGGACAGTTAATGCATATGCCACCCAATTTTAAAAATGTGTTTATGCCCAGGAGGCCTCAATCCTTCACAAAGAACCACAGGCAACTGAGGAATGCTGAGAGCCAATCGTCTCCCCAAGGAAGAGCACACCAATTGGTTATCCAATACCAAATGGTCAGCCCTGAAAAATTCAAACAATATTATATAGACTGCGTAGGTTGTATTTAGGAGTATGTATGTATATACATATCTGTATATATGTATGTAAGAACAATTAATGAAAACAGAGGCCATGAATTTGAAAGAGTGCAAGGAGTATGTGGAATGATTTAGAGCAGTGGTTCTAACCTTCCTAATGCTGTGACCCTTAATACAGTTCCTCATGTGTGGTGACCCCCCAACCATAACATTATTTTCGTTGCTACTCATAACTAATTTTGCTACTGTTATGAATTGTAATATAAATATCTGATATTCAGATGGTCTTAGTCAATGTTAGATTCAAAATTAAGCCCCACCTGCCCAAGGACCAGGTAACTTCCTGAGATTCTAGGAATTGTAGTTCTTGGAAACTGACAACAAAGCCTCATGGGAAAGTATGGTGGCCTGTGGGTTTTGCCCATATTAAGCTCCACCAACAGTGTCTTGGGACCACTTACCTGGAAAGTTTCCAGTTGATGATCCTCGCCATATTCCATCTTGGTCAGTATTTAGTATTTTTAATAAAAGCTTGCTTAAATTCAGCCAAAATGGTAGAACTGTTTTTTTCTGGCGCATTTCAGGATTAACAGTCAACCCCTGTGAAAAGGGACATTCGACCCTAAAAGGGTCTCAACCCATAGGTTGAGAACTATTGATTTTTAGATTTATAAAAACAAAGCCTGCTAAGCACTCACCAGTGGTAGGAAGCAAGCTGTCTGCTCTAAGCTGTGTGGATGATCTGATGTCAGTGCCTCTTGCTAAGTGTTACTCCTAGTCTAGCCTTATTCTCTATAATTCAGGCTCACTCTCGAGAGTTACTTCACTAGGCTCCATTTCCACTGGTTCATGTGCCCTGCTTTCAAGAGAGACATCTGATCTTATCCAGGAGCCCGACTCTGTTATTTCTAGGGTGTATCCTGCTAGCAGTACTGGGAATGTAATGATTATGTCTAAGAGCTTAATTTTATGAGGCAATTTCAAAGAGGAATTCTTGGCCCCCTCATGAGTGAGGAATTGTACAGGCTGGAGGGACTTGTAAGGACTCAGTTAACAGCCCGAGTATGGAGTGGGGGCACACCCCTTATCCTTTTGAATCAGCAGCTCTAGTCATGGCCAACCTGAACACTCGGGCCTTTTGTGTCCTAACTAACGTCCTCAGTTATGCTCCCATTGCTTCAGTGTTCTCCTGTAGGGTAAAAAGTCTGAGCTCACTTCCAGGTTTGGAAAACCCACCAATCCCCGGGGCTCACCCCAAGCTCAGGACTTGAAATCACACCAATTCCCACTCTTGAAAATCCTGCCCCCCCAGAAACCCGGTGTAAGCCTGTCTCCTGCTCAGTTAGCTCCCTGCTGCTGCTGGCCCCAGCAGAGGCAGCCACCTCTTGTGTCCCTCCCAATGGCTCTCTTGTCCACTGGAGCATGTGGCTCTGGCAGGCCCGGCTTGCCCTTCTGCCCCATTCCCTCTGCCTTGCTAAAAACCATTACACTTCTAAAGCCAGCCATCAAGGTCTAGTCCCGTATTTGCCCACTTCCTCCTCCTGAGGCTACCTTGGACTACCAAGGTCCAGCAATCAAAAGCCCCGTTTGGTTCACCTAATAAACATGCCCAATCAAAATAAACCACCACATCCTGGTCCTTGTGTAAGAATGGACTAGGATTCGGGGGTAGATTTTCTCACCTTAAAAATTACACCTGCAACGTCATTTGCTGCTGTTTTCTGAGTCAGAAAGCAGCCACTTTAATTTTTCTTCCTCACTTAATAAAGGATCTCTCTGCGAAAACAGGTGCTTGTTTGTGGTTTGTGCCTAATCCAGGGACCCAGGAGGGAACCTCTGCTGTGTGTGTGTGTGTGTGTGTGTGTGTGTGTCTCCTTCAGTTGTGATATTCGTTGGCTCCAGACTGCCAGGATACTTTTCCCCTCAGAGCTATAACACACCTTCACTTCACAATCACCTGGATAGCCAGTCTCCATATTCAATACCCACTGTTGAAATGGTCCTTGCGGGTTCACTTTCTTTGACTTCTTTTAAAAGTCTTGCCTGCATGTGTCTCTGTGCATCAAATGTGTGGCTGGTGCCCAAGAAGGCCAGAAGAATTAGAGATGGTTGTGAGCCAACATGTGGGTGCTGAAAATTGAACCCAGGTCCTCTGGAAGAGCAGCCAGTTGCTCTTAGCTGCTGAGCCGTCTCTCCAGCCCCTGCTTTTATTTGCTTCTTTGAAACAGGGTCTCCACTTTGTAGCACTATGGAGACAAGGACGACCTGGAACTCAGAACTACCTGCGTCTGCCTCCAGAATGCTGGAATTAAATGCATGAGCCACTACATCCAGCTGTATCAAAATGTTTTTTCTTGTAGACCTCTGTTGTAGGTTGTTTTGTTAACCAGTGTGCTTTCTGAGGCTACCTGCAGCATGGGTGAGGAGAGGTTGCTTAGAGGCCCATGGTGACAAGGCAGCTGTTGAATTCCTGAAAAGCCCACTCCAGAATGGGTACCACTCACCAAGGCTGCATCCAAGGAACTCCCTATGCAACTTGCAGGAGTTTCATGAAGAATCTTCTCTTCTAGCAGTTGTTACTGTTTATATGACCCTGGGGAGGTTGTTCAGTTTGTATTTTTGAGACAGGGTCTAAAGAGAACCCAGGGCAGAGACGCTATAAATCTCAGATTAGCTTCTAGCTCCCTGTGTACCTGAGGGATCCTGATCCTCCTGCCCATCCAAAGTGGTCGGATAATAGTCCCACATACACTCTCTCCCCACCCCACCCACTGTGCGTGTGTCACTGAGTATTGAACCTAAGACCTTGGGACTGTCAGGCAAGTACTCAACTTGTTCTATTTCAAGTCTCTTTATTATTTATTTATTTGGAGGGGGTGGTTTGAAACGTGGTTTCTGGGTGTAGCTCTGGATGCCCTAGAGCTATAGATAGATTGGCCTTAAACTCAAGAGATCCACCTGCCTCTGCCTCCTGAGCACTGGGATTAAAGGTGTGCACCACCACCACCTAGCATCATTTTTGATCCAGCTGTTCTTTGTTCACAGCAGGCTTGTAGGTCTGCCACTATCCTATCTGGAAAGCCTAAATTTTGTTCCAATGATTTAAAAATACATCAAAACAAAATAATCCAAAAAAAAAAATTCAATGCTCCATTTCTTCCTTGCTGAAAAAATTCCTAATTTGAAACTCTTAAAACTAGCTGTAGACCGGGTGGTGGTGGTGGTAGCACACGCCTTTAATCCCAGCACTCGGGAGGCAGAGGCAGGAGGATCTCTGTGAGTTTGAGGCCAGCCTGGTCTAGTCCAGGACAGGCTCCAAAGCTACAGATAAACCCTGTCTCAAAAAACAAAAACAAAAAACCAAAACAAAAACTAGCTGTTTGTGGCGGCTTGTGCTGTCACACATATACTGAGAAGGCAGAAATATGAGGATCACAAGTTCAAGGCCAGATTATTCCTCACAGTTAAGAGAGTAGCAGGGGTCTAGGAACAGGATCAAAATACACTACACACATATATGAGAATGGCATACGTCTTACACCCATTATGTATATTCTAATACAAAATTAAAATGCTAAACATGACAAAAAGCAGCCACGTGTAGTACAAACTGAGCTTTATAAACACCATGGAGTATTTTAAAAACATTTAATGTTACTTTGACTATTTTCAGCACGATTCAGAATTCCAAAGTATTAAAGATGTCTCTTTGAGAAACTCTGTTGTGCCCTTTCTTCTCTTAATCCTCCTGCTTAAAATCTTAATTAAAAAAGCCTTGTAGGACAAGCAGGATGGCTTAGTAGTCCAGTCTCTGTTGCTTGGATTCTAATGGCTCCCTCTGGGGAGAGGGTGAGAAGGCGCAGCATCAATGACACAGACACCGGGAGTCCATTGAAGGCAATAACAAACTCATTTATTCAGTAACAGGGAAGGCCTTATATACTGTCCTCCCAGCACCCAGTCTGTGTGGTCGTCCCACATTGACTGGGCACAATCAGGAATTCTGACATTGATCAGGAACCAACAGTGACTGTTGCTAGGCCCCCAGGCAGACTCAGCATGACCAGGAACTCTGACAGCTCCTGTTGCTAGGCCCTCAGGTAGACTCCAGGTTGGCTCATATGGAGTACGTTATGTGCATGCCTTGGCAATTGGTCTGAGCCAATTTCCTCGACTCTATGGGCCTGTCCTACTACAAGTCTCCAGAAACTTCATACTAAGAACCAACTCTTCCAAGTTGCCCTCTGACCTCCACAAGCATGCTGCAGCACATAGCTGCCAGCCTTCACAATAAATGAATGCAAAGTAATTTTTTTTTTTTTTTTTTGGTATGTAGTTATGTAGCTCTGGCTGTCCTGGAACTATGTAGACCAGGCTGGCCTCAAACTCGAAGAGATCTGACTGCCTCTGTCTCCCAAGTGCTCAGATTAAAGGCGTGTGCCACTATGCCCAGCAACTATGTTCTTAAGTTTTATGGGAGTTTTGTTATAATGCACAGCGTCTAATTTTTATGTAGCCAATTTTTGTTTTGGCTTTTGAGATAGAGTTTCACTTGGGCTGGGAATGTAGCTCAGTGAGAGAATGCTTACCTAGCATGTGTGAGGCTGTGGGTTTCCTCTCTAGTACCACAAACAGGGTCTTAATATGCAGCCCAGCTTGGCCACTATATCAAAATCCTCCTTAGCTTCGATAGGATTGGCATGTATCACCATGCCTGGTTTGTAGCCTTTTTTTTTTCTACTAAAGTGTAGTAAAATAAACATGAGAGCCAATTTTTTACTAATCATTCTTTTAATTAATTATATATGTTTTAGAACTCACAGAGATGCCCCTGCCTCTGCCTCCCAAGTACTGGAATTAGCTAGGCATATACCACCATGCCCGGCCTCTTTTTAATTTTATTTTAATTTTTAATTTAATTTATCTGCACAGCTTTAATATTCTGAGAAAATTAAATGTTTCCCACAAAAATGAGGAAAAAACAGTTCACTAATGACCAATAAGAAAATGTAACACTCTCTAACACGCAGGTATAAACAGTAGGAATAACAGAAAGGCTAAAAGAGAAACTATAAATTTCAAAACCAACTCCAGTCAAGATGAAGTCCCCATGGACAAGCAGGTGGAGAAGTAAAGTATATAAACTCTAACATACCACTTCATGGCCTGTTTTTCTTCTTCCCTTTGGTCATGAACTATCCCAGAAAGATTCACTGTGATAACTTTTAATTTCGAGTTCAACACTTAAAGCATTAAGGTAAATTGCTCTTAGAAAAAAATTATGCCAAGATAAACATAAAAACAATCTCAAAAATGGAAGAAAAAGCTCAAGCCAAACACTGCACTAGGATAGTTCATTATGTTAACAATAAATGGATGCCAGGACACCAGAAGAAACACTATTGGAACTATGGTTTGCTAAAAGTTATTTGTCTTAATGAAAGGAAAGATAGTAGTACAAGTTCAATTTCACAAGATAAAGTCAGTTTCCTTTGGATTTACCTTTCAGGGCAAGCATGGGCAAACACCACATACCACTTTCTATCTCTGTGCAAAAACACAAATAAAAGTCTGAGCCAGTAGGCAATAAGGATGGGAATGCACGGTCCTACAGTAAAGTCCCTTTTCTAGAAGAGATCAGTAAAAATATCACAATATTTACAAAGATACCACAGTGTGAAAAGCCGTAAACCTAAAATATTTTGTCGCTTAACAAAGAAGGGATGAAAGAGAATGTTCTGCCACAAGAAATTGAGTAGCCATTCTGGACCCAGTTTCTAATACAGTTCCAGTGACCCCTAACTGCCAGCCCACCACTCAGCCCCATCCCACTCTTAAACCCTTTTGTGTTAACAACCTAGCAGCCTTTTAGTCAAATAGTTGATGTACATCCTAATCCATCTTAAATCAAAGGAAAGGCTGGGATGCTTAGATTAGAGCAGGTCTGGGAATGAACTACTTTAGTGTTATGGAAGCCACCCATGTGGATTCCTTACTCATTCAAAACAAAAGAAAGGCCATAAAACATGGGAGTTTTGGAAAGGGAATGGTACCTGAAGATGTCCTGACCTAGGCATTTTTATAGCTAACTGTAAAGATGGTCACAATTAGAACACAGCAGTTATTGACAACGGAAACTATTAAGGACCTTTCCTTATCACTGACTTTTGCAGAAACATATTTGTAGATTCTTCCTGTGTAACCATACCTTAAAAAAGAAGAGTAAGTGTGCTTGCTGAGCAGAAATAATGGCACATCTTAAGATTTTATGACTGAAAAGAGCTAGCTTTACAATACAGCTTTACTAATTACAGAACACTCTCTTTACTCATGCTTTGCTTGGTTTATCTCTGAAACATCTGAATAATACTTTTCTGTGAATTACTAGGCTGCTGGGAATAAATGCTCTTGGATGCATTACTACAATCATCTTTAGCTGGACCTGGCATCTTTCTTCCATTAACTGAATCCTTCCAAGTGCTTTTAAAGGGTTGCCAATATTCATCTTTTGTGCTCCTCTGAGATTTCGAACGCTCTGAATTAGTCTGCTTTCCGGAGTTCCTATCTCTGGAATTCTTCCTCTGTTTATTCAGCAGCCTGTCTGGGGGCGAAGATGTGCGCAACTGGTACTGATCTGGGGACCCTTTCTGTCGGTTTAGCATCATTTGCTCTTTATCCACCTCCTTCTGAAGTTGCAATGCTAACAACCGGTCCTGTTCTTCTTGCTTATGTCTCTCAAAAAGCATACGTTCCAAATCTATCAGTTTTTGTGTAAAATTCCCTTCTGATTCTTCTTGATCTGAGGATTTGAGGAAAACTTTCCTCCTTTTTGCAGAAAAGCATGGATCCATGACTGCTTCCAACACAGATTCCTGGTTTTCTCTCTCAGAAATCTCCTTTCCAAGTACTAGATGATACACTCTACTTTCTGGAACTCTGTTACCGCCAGCTAACTGGGTCACATTTGACACAGAGCACTCTTCATTTTCTATTTTACCAGAAGGCTTAACTGTAGCTTCGTTAGAGTAGGAAACTTTGGCTTTAGGTCCCTCATGATTTACAACACATAAATCATCAGGATTGGTTGACAGTGTTTCAACTGTTCCTTCAAGGCACTGTTTGGCATCCCTGGCAAATAACCATGGCACAGGTGATTCTCTCAAAGACTCTGAACCTTGTTCTTGAGTTTCTAGGCATATCTGTGGAGAAAGTGTTGGCATATCTTCTTCAATTTCTGTGTCTTGCCACACAGGGCTCTTTGGGTCACTACTGTCAGTTTCCTGTAGAGAACAAAATTACTGACTATATAAAGGGAAACCATTATATAAGCCACCTGATACACTGACACCAGAGGTGAACAGCCACTATACACTATCACATAGTACTAATCAGTGTGTTCCCATCACCTCTGCTCCCCATCTTTCCTTCACATAGTACTAATAAGTGTGTTCCCATCACCTCTGCTCCCCCACCTTTCCTTCACATAGTACTAGTGTGTTCCCATCACCTCTGCTCCCCACCTTTCCTTCTCTGACATTTTAAAGATTTTATTTTTAATTAATTATGTGTATACGTGTGTGTGGGAGGGGCAGGGGACATATGGACATGAGTGCAAATGTCCACAGAGTCCAGAGAAGACACTGAATCCCTGCAGCTGGAGTTACAATCAGTTGATGGAAATGCTGGGAACTAACTGAGCCATCTCTCCAGCCCTTCCTTGGTACAATCTGATCTGAAACTCTAGGACAAGAGATTCTGCCCCCTCAGCCTTCCAAGGGCCATGAAATCCTCCTGCCTCTGTCTTCTGAGTGCTGGGATTAAAGACGTGCACCACCACTGCTCAGCCAGAAAGTATTTTTAAATGTAAAACTTGAGATAACATGGTCTTACAAAAGGAATTGTAACAAGATTATTATAGTATTTAAAAAACAAAAGTGTGAGCTGGGAGTAGTGTTACATGCCTTTAATCCCAGGAAGTGGGAGGCAGAGATAGGTGGATCTCTGTAAGTTCGAGGCTAGCCTGGTCTACATAGTGAGTTCTAGGACAGCCAAAGTAAGACCTTGCCTAAAAACAAAAAAACCCAAAGCAAAAAACAAATGTGTAAGAGTTGGGGATGTAGCTCAATTGGCAAAAAGATTGCCTAGCACGTAAGAAATCCTGGATTCAAACCCCAGCACCATATAACACCAGGCATGGTGGTGTATATTCAAAAATCCAACACATAGGAGATGGAAACAAAAAGATCAGTAGTTCAAGGTCATCCTTGGCTACATAGCAAGTTGAAATCTAGCCTAGGCTACATGAGATCCAGTTTTATTTTGTTTTTAATCCACAGAAGATATTTATTGATAAACTAAGATATAGTAGCAACATGAATCATTTGTATCTCAAAGAAGAGATGATTATTAAAAAATGTATATAAAGTATAAGACTTGTTTCCCTTCCTTTCCCCTTCCCTCCCTTGGTTCTGGGGATCAAATCTGGCCTAACTTTATGTGCACACTGTACTACTGATCTACACTTCCAGCCCCATTCTGTTTCTCAGGCTCCTGGCAGGCACACAGATTCATTTTAATATCCTTTATGAACATGTCTGTTTGAGAGAAGGTCTCATGTAGCCCAGGCTGGCCTCAAACATAAGATCCTCCTGCCTCAGTCTTCCAAGCCCTGGCATATGCCACCACTCCTAGCCAATCCTTGTGCTTCCTCTAATGACACAGTCACAAATACCATTACCAGCACCATGGTTTGTTTTCTATATTAAACATGAAGAGAAATACTACATTAGAGATTAGAAAAAAATACACACTCTTTTACTTAGCCCTTAGGTAAAGAACTTCATTTGCAAGGCTGTAGAGACGAGTCAGTAGTTAAGAAAACTGGCTACACAGCCAGAGGACCCAAGCCAGAGGACTGAAATTCAACTTCCAACACTCACATGAGAGCTCACAGCTACCTATAACTCCAGTTCCAGAGGATCTGTCGCCCTCTTCTGGCCTCCCACAGGCACCAAGTACACAGACATACTTGGAGGCAAAACATACAAGTTCCTTAAAATTTATTTATTTGTTTGTTTATTTATTTATTTAGACAAGGGTTTTACTCTGTGTAGTCCTGGCTGTCCTGGAACTTGCTCTGTAGACCAGGCTGGCCTCAAACTCAGAGAGATCTGCCTGCCTCTGCCTCCCAAGTGCTGGGATTAAAGGCGTTCACTACCACCAACTAACAAAATAAACACATTTTTTAAAAAAGCCAAAGCTTGAAGTGACTTATAACTCTGACTAGGTTTGTTCCTTACCAATACCCCTGAGAGCTGTACATCAGGGATGTTACCAGAATTGGCTTTTTTTGAAACAAGAGTCTTACTATGCAGTCCAGACTAGCATGGAACTTGCAATGGAGTCCAAATCGCAGTCTTCTGTGCACAGCCTCCATCTTCCTATATGAAAGGATTATAGGTCCACAGCACCCAGCCCAGAAGCCACTCTGACATGGAGTTTGAGTGCCAGCACAGTGTTGCTTGGTGTTACTTTTAGGCTACTGCAGAGGATCTCAGTGGTGAGGACCCCCTCCTAACGTGGACTTCCCATCTTAACGTCTTCTAGGTAAACTGCTGCAGATGTGATCTATTCAGCTGTGTCAATGCTGCCACGTTAGTCAGGGATTAGAAACCGAGGCCCAGAAGCCAAGTCCATCCTGCTGCCTATGTTAGGAAACAGTTTGGGCTGGAGAGGTGGCTCAGTGGTTCAGGACACCTGTTGCTCTTGCAGAGGACTCAGATTTGACTCCTAGCACCAACATGGCAGCTTCCAACCATCTGTAACTCCAGTCCCAGAGCCATATGCCCTCTTATGACCTTCTTGGACACCAGACATCTACACACATACAAGCAAAAAACTTATATATAAGAGGCTAGATATATGTGGCTTAGTGGTTAAGAGTACTGGCTGCTCTTTGAGAGGACCTGAGTTCAATTCCCAGCCCCCACATGGCAGTTTACAACTGTCTTTAACTCCAGTTCCAGGGGATCTGGCACCCTCATGCAGGCAAACATGCAGCCAAAACAACAGTGAGCATAAAAAATAAATAAATCATTAGAGCTGGGAGTGGTGAGGCACACCTTTAATCCCAGCACTGGGAGGCAGAGCTGGATCTCTGTGAGTTTGAAACCAGCCTGGTCTACAGAGCAAGTTCCAGGACAGCCAGGGCTACACAGAGAGACCCTGCCTGTGGGTTGGGTGGAGTGGGGAAGAGAAAGTTTCCCTGGACACAGATAAGCTAACTTGTTTGCCTATATACTAATGAGGCATCCACTGGCAGCAATGGCAGAGACCCGCTGATAACAAAGACTAAAGTATCTGTCCCTGGCCCATTCGAGAAAAAGTGAGCTGAAGACGGCATAGATATTCCAGGTACCCAGAGCAAGAGTCAATGCCCCTGAGAGCTTCTTCAGCACCAACATACCTTAGATATGCTGCTTTTATCCTCTCCAGGTACAGCTTCACAGGGCCATGCTGACCGAGACTTCAATTTAGGTGACAAATACCTTTAAACAACAACCACCGAAAGTTAAGTTTACTAAAACTCAAATGCTTTGAAAAACCTCAATATGCTAACAGTAGATGAACCACTTATGCCTAAAGGTTGTATGTCTGGTGGCTATTTAACCTACTGGAGCAGATTTCAACTCCAAGTCTCAGGTCAACTTTAAAACACAACCTGGGGGCTGGAGAGATGGCTCAGAGGTTAAGAGCACTGACTGCTCTTCCAGAGGTCCTGAGTTCAATTCCCAGCAACCACATCGTGGCTAACAACCATCTGTAATGAGATCTGGTGCCTTCTTCTGGCCTGCAGGCATACATGGAGACAGAACACCATATATATAATAAATAAATTAAAAAAAAAAGACACAACCTGAAACTGAGTATTCCAGGAAGTGAGAGTGCCTGGCCAGCAGCTAGAAGGCCTAGCTTACGGCCTAGCACTGCAAGGGGTGGATGTGGGGGTGTTCAGTACAGTATTTAGTGTAAAAATAGAAAAGAAGAAAAGGTCACATTAAATATCTCACAATTCGCCGGGCGGTGGTGGCGCACGCCTTTAATCCCAGCACTGGGAGGCAGAGCCAGGCAGATCTCTGTGAGTTCAAGGCCAGCCTGGGCTACCAAGTGAGTTCCAGGAGAGGCGCAAAGCTACACAGAGAAACCCTGTCTCGAAAACCCAAAAAAAAAAAAAAAAAAAAAAAAAAAAAAAAAAAAAAAAAAAAAAAAATCATCTCACAATTCTTGAAAAGAGTTTAAAAGGCTGATAGGACCAAACAATGGAAGACTACAAAGTTTCTCAAAATTAATGACGATATCATTTGAGGCTGGGAGTGGTAGTGCACACCTTTAATCTCAGCACTCAAGAGTTCAAGGCCAGCCTGGTCTACAGAACGAGTTCCAGGACAGCCAGGGCTACACAGAGAAACCCTGTCTCAAAAAACCAAAACCTAAAACAGGAAGGAAGGAAGGAAGGAAGGAAGGAAGGAAGGAAGGAAGGAAAAAAGGAAGGAAGGAAGGAAGGAAGGAAGGAAGGAAGGAATCTCCTTGAAGGGAAAAGAAACAGTCTATCATGCCCCTTATTTCTCTAAGACATTATGCCTATTCTTAACAACAGAAAGAACAAATGGATGGAAAGACTTATATTCTGTCAGTTGACAATGATGGAACACACAAGGAAAGATCCCATTCTCTGACTCCTGACTGGTGAAAAATGTAACTGTAATTTGGCACAGGTGTTTTGGTTTTGTGCTTATAGACCTCACTACTGCCCCTGCTCTGGGCTGCCAGGAGAAACAAGGCTCCTGAGTCCTTGTCCTGAAGTGACCCTGCTTATGTGGTGATTTATTAAAGACTTTTGGACCCATAAATGTTGTGTCTCTCCTTCCTATAACACACAATGGACAGGGTATAACATCCTATTTCTTTTGTTTTTTGATTTTTTGAGACAGGGTTTCTTTGTGTTAACAGCTCTAGCTGTCCTGGAACTTATAGACCAGGCTGGTCTCAAAAAAAGGAGATTTCTTTCATTTCATTTTTAAGATTTATCTTTATCTTTTTTGTTGTTGTTGTTGTTTTGTTTTTCGAGACAGGGTTTCTTTGTGTAACCTTGGCTATCCTGGAACTAGCTTTGAAGAACAGGCTGCCCTAGAACTCACAGAGATCCAGCTACCTCTTCCTCCCGAGTTCAAGGATTAAAGGCATGTACCATCACCTCCAGACCTTCTACATCTTTTTTTGCAAACCTATATTGTTTAAAAGAGTCATTTTATTTTTACTTATGAATATGTCTGTGTGACTGTATGCTATATATGTGTATGGTCTGTAGAGGCCAGAAAGGTGAATGGTAACCCCAGAGAAGGTTATGAGACACTTCACTTGATTTGAGTCCTAGAATTGAACTTGGGTCCTCTGAAAGAGCAACAAATGCTCTTAACCACTAAACCATCCCTCCAGCTCTTAATTTTTAAAACAGCTTTTTGGTAAAGATGAGTCAGGAGGTATAGGTACTTGTCACCAGGCCTGATGGAGACCCAGTGCTGTGGAATAATCCTTCTATACACTGTGAAAATGTGCTGCTCTCATTGTTAATAAAAAGCTGATTGGATTTTTAGGGCAGAGACAAAGCTAGGAAGAAGGGCAGAGTCAGAGGAGTCACAAGCCAGATGGAGAGAAAGCAGGACATGCAGGAGAGGTAAAAGCCGTGAGGCACCACATAGATTAACACTGTAAGAGCTAGTTAGTAGTAAGCCTGAGCTACTGGCTGAACATTTATAATTAATATTAAGTCTCTGTGTGGTTATTTGGAAGCAGCTGCTGGGACAGGAAAACTCTGCTTACAACCCAGGGTCAGTTCCCAGCGCCTATACTACAACGCATAACCATCCATAACTCCAGTTCCAGTGGATTCAATGCCCTCTTCTGGCAGCCTATGACACCAGGCACACATTCAGTGCACTTACGTACATGCAGGCAAAACATTCAAACTTGAAGAATTGGTGGTCAATAAAAACAAAACCCAAAGGCATACAGTAGATGATCAATGGATAAATGGCAGTTATGTTCACTTACTTTTGAATATCTCCAAAGTTTTTTTGTTTGTTTGTATTTTTCTTTTGTGACTTGTTTGTGACTGCATCTGACTTTCTGGAACTCGAAGGAGAAGCCAAGGTATTTTTCTCATAGTTATTGTTCTTCGGTCACAAGAAAAACATACAAAGACATTATTAAAGAGAACTTTATATAAAAAATAAAAAAAAAAGCTTTGAATTCTATGAACTCAATATTCTTAACTTTTTTCAGAAATTGAATTCTTTAAGTTCTTTGAAGAATACTGAGCATGTACATACTCTTCATTCTCATTACCTAGACTTTATTTTGCAATAGGCATCCACATAGCATTTACATTGTATTACAGATCATAAGATATGATTTAAAGTCCATGGGTGGCAAGATGGTTCAGTGGCTAAGGTGCTCATGCTAAGTCTGACAGCCTGAGTTCCATCTCAGGACCCATATGATAGAAACAACCAACTGTCACAAGTTGTCCACTGACCTCCACACAAGATGCTGTGCTACATGTGCATACACACACATATACACTCATCAAATACATAAATGCAATAAAAATAAATATACAGAAGAATGTTTGTGCTATATGCAAAGCCGTGCCATTTTATGTAACATTTGACTACCTTTAGATTTTTATATACATGGAAGATCCCAAAACTAATTTATATACCAAGGGATGCCTACATAAAGAAAATTAAGCTCATTCAAGTTTGCCTAAATTAAATACATTACTATATACATCTAATTATACTATATTTTTGTATATATAAAATGAAGCATAACACACACACACACACACACAAATACACTCCTTCAAAGAAATGATAACTAATCTCCTAGCTGATAATTTCATCCTTTTGTTTTTTAAAAAAGATTTACTTATTTTACCAGCACATATGGATGCCCCAGGAGTTGAGAAGAGGAACTGTAGTTATAGAGGGTTGTAAGCTGTACCATGTAGGTGCTGAGAATCAAATCTAGGTTCTCTGCAAGTATAGAAAGTACTCTTGACCACTGAACTATCTCACCAGCTCCTGACAGTCTCATGCAATTGCAGCTACCTTATTCTAGTGAGGAAAGTACTTAAAAGTACAAAGTATATCTGGAGCAAAAGTTCCTACACAGAAATAAGCCATAATTGTTCACCATCTCCAAAATTTACATTAAACCAAAGATTACCCTAAAATTTCAGTAAATCTACTTGGACCTCGTGTGACAGAAAGTCAGATACAGGTGACTCCAAACTCCCCTCTTCCAATGTTCCCATCTTGATTCCACTCACTATTCACTTATTGTACTGGACAACCTCTTCCTTTCCTCTCATCTCTCTCTGCTGTTTGTAGACAGTGTTCCAACTATATAGCTCAGGCTGGCCTTGAAACTGCAGTGACCCTTTTGCCTCAGGCTCCCAAAGTGCAAGGGGTAACCCTCAGCTGGTTAATTTTTTTAAATTTCCAGACTGTGTATCTTTCCAAAATTCCTACACAAACAGAGAAAAGGATATACAACAGAAGGGGGGGGGGGGATATCACAGAGCTTAAGATTATATTATTAATGGTAAGATTCATAAAAAAAAAAATTCTAGGTATACTTCATTTGGTGAAATATATTCTCAGATGTGTTTTTCAAAAGTAGGGGAGTTTAATTCTCAGAGGCTCTGTATCCACCGCCCGGTGAATTTAAAATATTTTAAAAATAAAGTGCAAGCCGGGCGGTGGTGGCGCACGCCTTTAATCCCAGCACTTGGGAGGCAGAGCCAGGCGGATCTCTGTGAGTTCTAGGCCAGCCTCAGCTACAAAGCGAGTTCTAGGAAAGGCGCAAAACTACACAGAGAAACCCTGTCTCGAAAAACAAAACAAAAATTATTTTATTGATTTCTTCATGTATGGTTGTTTTGTCTATGTGTATGTCTATGCACAACATGTATGTAAGGTACTGGGGATCAAACCCAGGTCCTCTAAAAGAGCAGCCAGTGCTGTTAATGCTGAAACATCACTCTAGACCCTGAGAGTTTGTACCTTAAAAGAAGCCTAAGTGGGCTCAAGGTATGTAGCTCAGTGCTATAGCTTGTGCTAAGGCTTTGGCTTCAATCTACCAAGCTCTTTTAAGCCACCAGGTTCCAGAATCCTTAGGTTTTAGTGTATGTTTTACCATCTTGCCTTTCATTGTTCTTTATGAACAATAATTTAACAGTAAGATAAGGAAATCCAGGTTCAATATATTTAAGAATTGGGCTAGGAGGTCCGGTGAAATGGCTCAGAAATAATGCACTTGCCACCACGTCTGGAGACCTGAGTTCGATCCCCAGAACCCACATAGAAGGAGAGGACCAACTCTTGCAAGCTGTCCTTTGACTGCGACTCATGTAGTGCCCACACACTAAATAAATAAGCTAAATGTTAAAATAAGACAGGACCAGGATGAAGGTACAGCTTACCTGTTTAGCATATCCAAGGTACAGGATTTGATCTGTACCATTGATAAGTATGTCCCCAGCTACAGGAAATAAGTAACAATACACAAAAATGTTTCATTCATAAAAGTTTGTTGGGCTAGGAGTGGTGGCGCACGTCTTTAATCCCAGCACTTGGGAGGCAGAGCCTCCCTGTGAGTTCAAGGCCAGCCTGGTCTACAGAGCAGATCCAGGACAGGCACCAAAACCACACAGAGAAACTGTCTCGAAAAACAAAAACAAAACAAAAACAATAAATAGGTAAGTAAACAAATAAGCAAATAAATAAATAAAGTAGTTTTTCCCCTGAAGTAGAACAAAGCTATCCTAAAACCCCTGTAACTGACGCCTTCTTCAGGAAAGCCAAAGCGATGGGGCATCTCCCTGCAAACTTACAATACTGATGCTGAGCCTCCGCGCCAGCTCCTCATCGCCTTTCAGCTGCTCTTCCATCTCACTTCTCCTTTTTTCTGTCTGTCTTTTCTCCTCCTCCTCCTCTTCCGCCAACAATCTCTGTATGTATTCCTCACTGGCTTTGTTTTCTTCTTCCTTGCTGGCTTGTCGTTCAGCCTCCACCTTAAAAATAATAAAGGACATCCTTTTCTGAAATTTTTAATATACTCATATTTCACAAGAATTGTAAAAAAAAAATGGAAGTGAAAACTGGCAAGAATTTATCTCCATGAAATTCAAATCTCCACAGGGAAACTTGTGTACAGCAGTTCAAGGTCCTACCTCAGGAAGCCCACCCCAGTCAGCCCAACAAAGGTTTGGTTGAAGACTCCAACCTCGTGCCCTCTGTCCTTACCCGTTTCCACCGCAGTACGACACAGACACGCAATGCTTCCTCGGTTCATGGAAAGCCATGTGCTGACTAAGGTAGACCTAGCTGCCTCTGCTGCTGCTCTCTTTAGCAGAGCACAGAGATTTACTAAGGAAAAGAGAAAGAACTCCTGAGTAGAAGGGGAGCCAAAGGAGGAATGCCCTAGACCTAGCTGCTGCTGCCTCTTGTTTTTTAAAGACAGAGTCTCACTATGTAGACCGGCGGTCCTGGAACTCACTCTGTAGACCAGGCTGGCCTTGAACTCACAGAGATCTGCCTGCCTCTGCATCCTGAGTGCTGAGACTAAATACATTCACTACCATGCCTGGCATTTGTTTGTTTAATTTATAAATATTTGTATGTGAAAACAGGATCATTGGGGCTTGCTGGCTTCCAGACTAGCTGATTAGAAAAAAAAAAAGCAAGTCCCAAGTTCAGGAGACATTTTGCCTAAAAGGAGTAGGTGGAGAATGACAGAGGACACCAACTCCCTCTGTGCACACACACTATCTTTATAACTAACACACAGAACCTTGACGTTCGGTGGCTGTGAAGATGGTTCAGTGTGGTAAACTGCGTGCTACACAATCGTAAGGAACTGAGTTTGGATTTCCAGCAGCACATAAAAGGTCAATGTGTAGCCGGCAGCTACTGGGAGGCAGAGCCAGGCGGATCTCTGTGAGTTTGAGGCAGGCTTATGGCAAGAGGATCACCAGCTGGAGGGCAGCCTAGGCTATACAGTGAGTTCTAGGGCAGCCTGGGATACAGAGCAAGACTCTGTTTCAGAAATGTAATAGTACCATAGTATATATAATAGTAATATACATATTACTATTAATAGTAATAGTACCATACTAGTGAAGCTCAAATGCTGGAAGCCGAACCTTTGCCCACTGTGTTTCCAGTCACCCCTGTATACTTTCCTCGCTAAATCCACAATCTACCACTTCTTTACCATCATCCTTTTTAAGGTAAAAACTCCAGAAAAATCAAAGACATTTTTACACTTAAATGCTTAGGCATTATAATAACAATTAATAATCACATAGTATTAAGGCAGCCATTGCTACACAGAAAGATCCTATCTAAAAACAAAAGCATCCCTCACTAATTATATATATGTAATAGAGGCTAGTTTATTATTATTGTTGTTGTTGAATATTTAAAAAGGGACTTTGGGGTGCTGGAGAGATGGCTCAGTGGTTAAGAACACTGGTTGCTCTTCCAGAGGTCCTGAGTTCATTCTCAGCAATCACATGGTGGCTTACAACCATCTGTAATGAGATCTGGTGCCCTCTTCTGATGTGCAGGTATACATGCAGACAGAACACTCTATACATAATAATAAATCTTTAAAAACCTTGGGCCACACAGATGGCACACTGGTTAAGACTACAGGCTGCTCTCTAGAGGACCTAGGTTTGCTTCCCAGCACCCACATGGTGGTTGACTATAGTTCAGGGAATCCTGTGTATGCCCTCTTCTGGCCTCTAATGAATGACACTAGGCACATGAGTGATGCACAGACACACATGCAGGCAAAACACCCAAATACATAAAGTAAAATAAAAATGAAAAGTAAACAAAAATGGGACCTCTAGGTGCGCTTAGGTGGCACATGCTTTTAATCTCAGTACTTGGGAAGCAGAGACAGGCTCTCTGTGAGACCATGTCTTAAAAAAAACAACAGCCGGGCGGTGGTGGCGCACGCCTTTAATCCCAGCACTCAGGAGGCAGAGCCAGGCGGATCTCTGTGAGTTCGAGGCCAGCCTGGACTACCAAGTGAGTTCCAGGAAAGGCGCAAAGCTACACAGAGAAACCCTGTCTCGAAAAACCAAAAAAAAAAAAACAAAAAACAAAAAACAAAAAAAAAACAACAAAACAACTTTTAAAGCCAGGTGTGACATCACTATTTGAATAACCCCATCATTGTGAGATGGAGGCAGGAAGATCAGTCAAGTTCAAGGTCATCCTGGGCCAGATTGAGCTCCATGATACTATCTTAATGGAAGGTGGGGGTAGGGCTTATAAAGTCATTAAAGTTACTAACATTTCAGTCCATGATAGTTATATAAACATGTACTATATATAAATTTGAGATTTCTAAGATTGAAAGCATAGCAAAGACATTTTCAACAAAATAAAAAAATCAAAAACTAAACTATTTCATACCTACCTTGCTTATCTCCTCTTCATATTCTCTTCTCAACTCCCCAGGTTTACTTAACAGACGAACTGGCTGGTAGTCATCAACTGTTTCACATGGGGAAGAAAACAGTATCAGGGCAGCAGAACTTTATGACTGACTTTGGCCTTCCTTTAATACTTAATGAACACACACACACACACACACACACACACACACACACACACACACACACTTCCTAGACTCCATAAAAAATAACTACAACAAGCAGGGTGGTGGTGGTGCACGCTTTTAATTCCAGCACTAGAGAAGCAGAAGCAGGTGGATCTCTGAGTTCAAGGCCAGCCTGGTATACAGAGTGAGTTCCAGGACAGCCAGGGCTACACAGAGAAACCCTGTCTCAAAAACCCAAACCAAACCACCTGTAAAAGACAGAGCTAAGGACATGGTTCAATAACAGAGCTCATATCTAGCATGTACCAGGCCCTGGGTCATAAAAGCCCATCAACAGAGTACAAAGAAAAAAAAAGTAACCCCAATAGTATACTGAGATTAAGAGGGAAAAATAATTTTAAAAAACTGAGACAAGTACAAGCTTCCAACTTGAGATCCTCCTGCCTCAGATTCCTGTGTTGCAATTAGAACCAGCATGCCCAGCTAAGTCTTTGATTTCTGTAAGTAATGTTTTGTAGTTTTTCTGAGAGGAAGCATTAGATATTGTGTTGAGCTGAGTTCTAATTCTAAACGCCAGTGCTTCAGGATAGGATCTTATTTGGAAATAGGATCTTTCAGAGTTAATAAAGTTAAAGTATGGTCATTGAGGTGAATCTTAATTATGACTAGTAAATATGGGACAAATTTGGACACAAAGACAAACACAGATGGGAGATGGTATCAAGACATGCAGAGAGGGGGCCTGGAGAGATGGCTCTCAGTGGTGAAGAGCACTTGTTGCTCTTGTAAAGGACCTGGGATTCTCAGCACCCACATGGTGGCTCACAACCATCTATAACTCCAGCTTCAAGAGAGCCAACACGGTCTTCTGGCCTCTGCAGGCACCAGGCATGCACATGGTATAGACACATATGCAGGCAAAACACCAATACACACAAAAGCTCAAAAAGCTACAAAGAGGTGAGGAAGTGCTCTACTTCCAACTTAAAAAGTCAAGGGCCTTGGTTATATCTTGACTTCTAGCCTCTAAAACTATTAGGAAATGTTCATTTTTTTAAACTCACCCAACTTGTGGTACTTTGTCTTTCTGCCTTAAGAAACAAATATATAAATTTGTTCTCTTTCCTTTCTTTTTCTGGGTTGTTTTTTTTTGGGGGGGGGGGAGGTTTGAGACATCGTTCATTCACTGTGTAGCCCTGGCTGTCCAGGAACTCACTCTTTAGACCAAGCTGGCCTCAAACTAAGAGATCTGCCTGCCTCTGCCTCCCAAATGAATGCTGGGATTAAAAGCATGTGTCACCACCCCACCCCACCCCCTCAGCTTGTTTTTTTCCTTATAAAGAAATATTTTTGTCCATATGTGTGTATGCCTGTAAACTTTATGTGCAGCATGGGCATGCAGTTCCAATGGAGACCAGAAGAGGGCAGGACCTCAGATCCTTAGCAACTGGAGTTAGAAGGGGTTGTAGGTGCCTGGTGAGGGTGCTGGGAACTGAACCCAGATGCTCTAGAAGAAGTACTGTTAACTGATGAGCCATCTCTTAGCCCCTTGCTTTGCTTTCTCCAGACAGTCTTGCTACATAGCCTAGGCTGTCTCAAACTTGCAGCAACCTTCTAAGTGTTGGGATTACAAATATCTGCTGTCTGCATCCAGCTTTTACTATTTTTATTACATTTAATTACTATGGGGTGAGGGGACATGCACCATGGAGTGCAAGTGGAGGCCACAGGACAATCTTCAGAAGGTGGCCTTCTTTGCTCCCGTGTAGGGTTCCCTGGAATCACATTCAGTTGTCAGACTTGGCAATGAGCACCTTACCGGCCCCAATGCATCCAGATTTTTTCCCCCAAAGACATGGTCTCACTATGTAGACTAGGACTTCCTGGAACTTTTTGTATGCAGACCAGGATGGCCTGAACCTACAAAAACCTGCCTGCCTCTGCTTCCTTCAAGCTATGCCTAGAAATGCTTGCTACATGCTTAGCTCCACCTTAGGACTCAACTATTTCCTTGGCTTTCCTGACAGTTAATCCTTACTACTGAACTTTTAATTCTTCATCAAATTCCCAAGGTTTAGCCTGGGATGTAGTCTGTGGCAGAGAGCCTTGGATATACATATATACAAGCATGTGCTCGTGAATGTGCACAAACACACACACACACACACACACACACACACACACACACAGAGCTTTTAAAAATGAAGAGCTAGGCTGGGTGGTGGCACACACCTTTAATTCCAGCACTCAGGAGGCAGAGGCAGGCTGATCTCTGTGAGTTTGAGGCCAGCCTGGGCTACAGAGTGAGTTCCAGGACAGCCAGCAAGATGACTTAGTGCCAAGTGTGACAACCTGAGTTGAATCCCTAAGACCTATGTGGTGGAAGGAAAGAATAGACAACCAAAAGTTGTCCTTTGATCTCCACTTTGGTGTCTACACTCAGACAGTAACACAGGTAAGGTAAGGAGGAAGGGTTTGAAAGGGAATTGATGAAGATCCAGAAGTGTGTGGGTTTTACACACAGACTTAGAAAAAAAGGTTGCTCCAGGATTGAAGAACCATCCTTAGAAAATCCAAATTTCCTATTTGCAACTGTCATTCTGCAGAAAGCAGTGCAGGCAAGAGTGATAAATAGGTGTTAAATCCTTTGCTGGAAAATCTGTAGGAGAATCAGTCTCAAAGTATCATTTCATAGTTACATTAATTCCAAGGGATACAGTTGAGAAATCTGCCATTATGAGTCAGAATATGATATATGATATATACAACCTAGCATCATGTACTTACTATAATACTGTGTGGAAGGCATAACCTGAATGTGAGAAAAAAAGAAAAAAGCATGCCTCTAACTCCACGTTCTAGAATTTGCCAATTTTGTTCCTGTTAGCCACCACTGCTATGAGAAATACCTCAAACAACTTGAGAGAGGAAAGGTTCACCTTGGGCTCATACAGAGGTTTGCAGCCATGTTTTGTTTTTAATGCTTGTGCAAGGTAGAAACATGGTGGTGAAAAGACTTGCTGAGGGAGAGTTGCTTACCTCAACAGCAGCCAAGAAGCAAAGAAACCCAGCAGGGACCAGGAACAACCCACACCTCTCAAAGCCATTCCCCAGTGACCAGTGTATTTTCCCCTACCAGCCCATTTGGTATGAATTCATCAGTGGACTGACCCACTGATGAAGCCAGTACTCCCCTGCTACAATCATCTCAGCAAGGACAGCTGGAACAAAGTCTTCATCCCACATTAAACTTGAACAATTCCTTTTAACGGGTGAACAGTATATTCTGTTGCAGACATATATACATTTAGTTCATCCATCCATTGACGACATTTGGGCTCGTCTACTTTTTTGTTATTTTTATATGTTTTACAAGTTTTTACTAATACGTTCTCATATTATAAAGGCAATGAAGAGGAAAAACCTTCCTTTTCCTATTTGAGTCATCTGAAAACAGAACTATATATTTTTTAAAAACTTTCATTTGGAAAACAGATAAATTCTGCTTGGAAGGCAGAGGGAGGCTGATCTCAGAGTTCGAGGCAAGCTTGGGCTACACAGGGCTACACAGAGAAACTGTCTTGCAAAACCAAAAGAAATAAAAGGCAGCTTAAAATCTAAGATAAAAATGTTCATTTTACTAAGTTAGCTGTCTCCAACAACATCCTCTTGCTTTGATTCAGTTCTTCCATCTCTTGCTCTTCTCATCGGTCCTGTACCTCAACATCTCTTATTCCCTTCCCTGGACCTTTCCTCTCTTCCTTTGGGTGGCCCAGGATAGGCAGGTCTCCTTCCCTTCAGACTTCCTTTTGTCTAGGGATTCTTGCTGACCCTCTATGATTTTCCCCCAAGGCTTCTTTTCCACAAGTCATCCAAATGAGTATGAAAGCAGTGGTAGTGCCTCTGTCTCAGTGGTTTTGGTTTTGATTTGTACTTACCAAATGACTAGCGATATGGACCATTACTCCATTAATGACATTCAGGTGTCTTACTGGTAAGCTAAACACCTAAATATCATTAATGGAGTAATATCTAAATTCTTTGCCCAACCTCTTTCTTTTCTTTGAGACAACATCACTATAACTCAGGCTGTCCCAGAACCTACTACATAGCTCAGGCTTACCTTGAATCGAGCCTCTTGAGTGCTAGGACTATAGAAATGAACCACTTTACCTGACCACTTTGACCACTTTTAATTGGATTCTTTTAAGTTTTTTGAGACAGAATCTCACTAGTCCTGGTTAGACTGGGACTCTTTGATGGAGATTCCTGATGAGTTATTTTTGTAACAGGGTCTCACAACACAGCCCTGCCTGGCCTAGAATTTACAGTGACCCTCCAGCTTATATTTGGGTATTATCTTACTTTCTATGATTTGCAAATATTTTCTTCTGTTTTGTGAGATGTCTTTTGCTCTCTTGATAGCTTTGCTATTTTTATTTATCAAATGGACTTTTTTTTTTTTAAGAATAACAAATTTCTGAAAGTTGGAGAGATGGCTCAGTAGTTAAGAATGCTTACTGCGCCAGGCAGTGGTGGCCCACACCTTTAATCCCAGCACTTGGGAGGCAGAGGCAGGTGGATCTGGTGAGTTCAAGGCCAGCCTGGTCTCCAAATCGAGTTCCAGGAAAGGCGCAAAGCTACACAGAGAAACTCTGTCTCGAAAAAAACAAAACAAAACAAACAAAAGAATGCTTACTGCTCTTTTCCAGAGGACCTGGATCTTTGGCTGGTTCTTAGTACCCATGTGGCAGCTCACAACTATCTGTAATTCCAGTTCTGGGGGATCTGATGCCTCTTTTGACCTCAAAGGGCTTCTGCACGCACGCGCACACACACATACATACACACATACATACACACACACACACACACACACACACACACACACACACACACACGCAATTAGATACATATTTAAGGTGGCTCACACCTTTCTTTCTTTCTTTTTTTTTTTTGGTTTTTAGAGACAGGGTTTCTAAAGGGACTAAAGGTGTGCGCCACCACAACCCGGCTCACACCTTTCCTTAATCCTAAGGCTCAGAAGGCGGATCTCTAAATTCAAGGCCAGCCTGGTCTACAGGGTGAGTTCCTGGATAGCCCAGGGCTACACAGACAAGCCTGTCTTGGAAAAAAACAAACAAAAAAGAAACCTCAAGTTTTCCCTTCCTTAAGCATCTGCAATCGCTTAATTCTGCCACCTCCACAGATAAAGAATTTTTCTTAAGAATATTAATAGGGATATTCTAAGCCAGGGGCTACTCTGACCAAGTTTGGCCCTTATCTTCTCTTTTTTCCTAAAGAAATTTTATGGAAACACAGGCACTACTTTCATTTATGAAGGGCAATGTAAATTAATGTAATGTCTATGGTGCTTTTGTTTTTACAGCGGCAGACCTATCTTCAACAGACTATACAGTCCTTAAAACACTATTCTGACCTTTACAGAAAAGGTATGTCAGCCCTCATTAATACTACATAATAAAGGATGGCTTCCAGCCAGGTGTGCTCCTGCACACCTGCAAGTCCAGAATTTCTAAGGATAAGGCTACCCCAGGCTACCTAATGAAACCTTATCTCAAAACTAGGGGCCCAAGACATGGGTCAGTGGGTGTGGGACGAGTACAAATGTGAGCAGTGACTGCCACACACGTGTGGAGGCCAGAGGACAATTTTCAAAGTCAGTTCTCTCCGTCCTAGGTTCTAGGGACGGAACTCAGGTCGCAAGGCTTGTGTGGCAAATACTTGAACCCACTGTCTCAGTTACTGTTCTAATGTTGTGAAGAGACACCAGGACCAAGGCAACTCTAAGAGAAGCCATTTCATTTGGGGCTTGCTTAGGGTTTAAGAGGCTTATTTGATCCATTCACATCATGGGAAGGAGTGAGGCCGCAGGCAAGCAGGTATGATGCTGGGAAAGCAACTGAGTAAGTACTACATCCTGATTTGCAGGCAGCAAGGAGAAAGCAAGACACTGGACCAGTCACAGGCTTTAGAAACCTCAATGCTCCTTATTAGGCCCCCAACAGGGACACACCCAATCCTGCCAAATAGTTCATCAACTGGGGACCAAGCAAGCAAATTGGAGCCCGAGGGTTTCTTCCTATAGCCTTGGCTATCTTGGAACCAGCTTTGTAGACCAGGCTGGTCTTGAACTCAAGAGATCCATCTGCCTCTGCCTCTGGGATTAAAGGCGTGGCTGGCCACATTTTGGGTCTGGTTTTGTTTTTTTTTTTCCCCAACACATAAAAGGCAAGTACACCACAGACAAACCACATTCAAGGCTTAAAAGGAAATACTGAATGGTTTGTAATACAGGCAAACTGCTAAAGACTAGGGACCAGTTTATAGCTCCTTGAACCCCCATACTGGAAGGGGTCAACCAAAAATGACTGAACTAGATGGAACTGGCAATGGGAAGCTAGTTTAGGCTTGCTGCATACTTAGAACCACAGGTCAGAGAAAGTAGCGCAAAGCCAAAGAACTTTGGAATTTAACCGCAAGTCTTTAGACAACTCGAAAGTGACAACTCTATTTTTTTGGTTGTTGTTGCAGCTTTAAAAACTCAATCACAGCTGGTGAACACAATTTGAGCTACATGTGGTAAAAAACTTGCCCTTGACTTTATCCCATGTGGGGGCGGGGTTCATAAAACCACAAATCAAGATCAATTTAAACTATTTAGTCTTCTTTTTAAAATAGAAAAATAACGGTCCCTTCTCTAAACGTTTTTGGGCCTTTTTTCTTTTCTTTCTTTTTTTTTTTTAACTCAATAAACACGTTGACTTTTACTCACCGATTTCCTTTGATTCTTGTCCAGAGACTCTAAGCTTACATTCCTTTGCATAGTGTTTCTGAATCATCTCCCACAGTTTTGTATTGACAAGAGAATTTCTTCGGGTATGGTACCGAGTCCACGAAGAGACCCGGCGGCGACAGAAGGGACAGCACAGGTTGGCCTTTTCAACAGTCGATTGGAAGCACGGGTTACAGAGCGTGTGGTTGCAAGGAAGGGTTACCGGCTCTAGCAGTATTTCCATACAGATCCCGCACTGACATTCGGCTAAGGAAGGGATGGCGTCTTTGGAAGCAGCCATCTTCATATGCTAATGAGGCCTACTCAACGTCAACACCTGCAAGAAACCAGATTCGTCTTCCGGCTAACCACGCAGTCCGGAGAAAGTCAGCGAGCGGTTTGTTTATTCCGACGTACAGCAGCGTACTGGGATCCGGGCAGGCTGAACTTCCACGGGCCCGAGGCACACAGGCGCTGTGCTGTCAGGCGAACAGTTATGTCCCGCGTCCAGCAAGGGAATGAATGAAGGTTCCTTCGGGAGCTCGGCGGCTCGGGGCGGGGAGTGGCTCTGGCTCCCCGCGCCGCGGACAGTCGGGTCCAGCTCCCCTTCTTACCGGGTGAGGACCCGCCTCTTGGCGCGAGGTCGCCGGGCCTGCCAGGGCCGGAAGCCCGGCGTCCGCCGCTCCGAGAGTACCCCGTACCGCCCGGAAGCCGGGCTCGGGCCGCCGCCGGACTTCCGTCTCGCCGTTGCGGCGGTGGCAGCCCTCCGTCCCCGCGCTCCAGCTTCTGGCCGCCTCGCGGTTCCCCAGGGGCCCGAGACCCAGCCGCTCAGACCCGCAGTCCCGCCAGCCAGTGTATTGGCGGCGGCCGAAGCAGATACACATGACCTATTGACGTCACAGTTCCCCGCCAAAAAAAAAACGGCACTTCTCACCCAAGGAACCGCCCACTTGGGCGGGACTTCCGGGAGTTGTGCGCGTTGTCGCGTGCCACCTGCCCGTCGCAGCTCCCTCTGTCTGCTATAGTTGAAGCTAACGTAGGCTACAGAAACTTGGTTAGTCACTGGCTTAAAAACTAAACTCTCTAAACAAGCTCCAAACAGTGATTTTTATAATTATTCTCTTAAACTACTTTTTTGTTTCTCCTAACAAAGCTTTCCAAAGTTTTTAGTGCCATGTGAGTCCTTTTTTTTTTTTTTTTTAAACTGGCTTGATCAGACACCTGGCCTGGGAATTGAACCCGGGTCTTCTGGAACAGTTCTTAGTGCCAAAAGAAAAAATTGCAACAAATTCAGCTGAAAGATTTTTGTTGGCTTTTATTTGCAACACTGACGTTCTATAGAATGTGTCTTAGGACGAGCAGATATTGGCTTTATAGACAAGTAATGTTCAAGGAAAACAGCAACAAAAAGTTGAACTGATGGTTTCTAAGAATCCTTGTAAAGGTTGAAGTGGGTAAGTATCCTTATGGTACTGGCTGGAGCTCAGCAGTTTGGAGATTTGTCTGTTACTGTTCTCTCCCTCCTGGTTTTTTGGATGCTTAGCTTGGGCCCTGTTCCCTGAAACTTCAGCATGAGTAAATGCCTATTGAGTTTGCTATCAGAATCTGAAGAGCTAAGCAAAGAGACACATGCCTGTAATCCCAGCCCTTAGAAAGTAGTCACAAAAGGATTATTATAAACTAGCCTTTGCTACATAACTGGTTCCAGGCCAACCTGGGCTATATGAGACCCTTCCTCAAAAAGTCAATCAGTCTGTCCCATGCAACCTAAGTCAGAAGCTCATTTTCTAGTAAAAGTGGGACCTGTAGGACCCTGGCCCCTGTCTTGGGTAACTGTTGCCTTGCTTGCTGACCTTGACCTTGATATCCTCCCTGTGCTAATTCCCTCCCGGGTTCCACCCTCCTGAATGCTTAAGGGACTTCCTTGTCTGTATCCTGCATATTGGGCGTTAACAGCTTAGATGCAAGATTGTAAAACATCGGTATAGAACTTCTGCCCTCCGGGGTTCTCCTATTGTGCTGTAAACCTGTATTTAAGACCTCCTCCCTCCTTCAATAAATGGCATTCGGCATAAAAAAAAAAAGTCAGTCAGTCAGTCAATACTGGATCCTCATCAATAGCCTATATTTTATATAATATTAGAAAAGTGGGGGGCTGGAGAGATGGCTCAGGGGGCTGGAGAGATGGCTCAGAGGTTAAGAGCACTGACTGCTCTTCCAGAGGTCCTGAGTTCAACTCCCAGCAACCACATGGTGGCTCACAACCACCTGTAATGAGATCTGGTGCCCTCTTCTGGTCATACATGCTGTATACAAAATAAATAAATAAATCTTTAAAAAAAAAAAAAAAAGAAAAGAAAAGAAAAGAAAAGTGTCTATGGCCAGGCATAGTGGTGCACACTTAATCCCAATACTTCGGAGGCAGAGGCAGGAGAATCTCTGTGAGTTAGAGATCAACCTGGTCTACACAGTGGGTTCCAGTACTACTCAAAGAGACCCTTTTTCCAGAAGAAAAAAAAAAGTATTCTGAGATAGGTGTGGTCACACGTGTCCTGTAATCCAGCATTTAGGTAGTAAAGGCAAAGACAGAAGTAAGAGGATCTAGAGTTGGAGTCCAGTTGGGAAACAGAGTTCTAGGTCTAAGAGATGCTGGTTCAACTCTCCTGTAAATCTGTAAGAAGGCTGCTCTCACAAGGAAGCTGCAAGTTTGGGCCAGAGACTCCTCAGACCTGTGACAACTTGACATTTACACTTCCTCCTATGGCACAGCCCCTGATGTCTGCAGCCTTCCTTTCTAAAGACTTAAGGCCCATAAGCTTGGCAAGAAGTATCAAGACTATCTGTTGCTGGGATAATCTTTTTTGTACACTGTGTGAAAAGGTGTCTCTGTCCTTCCTCACCTGCCTAAGGTACCTTCTGACTGGTTTAATAAAGAGTGAACAGCCAATAGCTAGGCAAGAAAGGATAGGCAGGATTTCCAGGGAGAGACGGAAACTCTGGGAAAGAATCTGAGGTGTGAGAGATTCACCAGTGATAATCACAGGAAATAGGACTTATGGTACTGAGGAGAGATAACAAGCCATGTGGCAAAACATAGATTAATATAAATGAGTTCATTTAAATTTTTAAGAGCTAGTTGGGAACAAGCCTATGCTAAGGCCAAGCTTTCAGAATTAATAAAAAGTCCCCATGTCATTATTTGGGAGCTGGCAGACCAAAGAAAGAGCCGTTGTTATAGTCAGTCCTGGAGCTGTGGTTGTAAGACACCTGGCATAGGAGCTGGGAATGGAACTCTTAGCCACTGAGTCATCTCTCCACCCCAATATGTTATGTTTTTTATTGAGTAATTGCCTTTTAATAGGCATTCAAAATTCACAATGTTTGAAATGAACATTCTGACTCTTTCTAGAGAAACTAAAGAAATATCTATTTCACCCAGACACCAAAGATAAGCCAAAGAAGAGATTCCATCCCAGTTCAGCTTGGGAAACCAATGAGTTCATTAGTCTTACAGGAACTGAGTGCTTACAGAAGCATGGATTGACTCAAAGACAAGCCACAACACCTACAATTCCCACCATGGGGAATGACCCACAAAAGCTTCACCACTAGATTCCCAACCACAGTCAACTGTCCACCTCCTGTATGCTCTAGCATCCCCTAAGACCAGGGGGAGCAAGATTATGTACAGCTTGTGGCTGGGGCTGGAATCTCAGGGGAAAGTAACATTTCCCTTTCCCTTCAATGAGGAAATGACAATAGCCCTATCTCATGACCTGTGGCTGATCCCAGCTTCTCTGATGAAAGACAGGGATGCCACGTCACACCTAGAGAGCAAGTTCCACTATCCAGTGAAAAGAATTTCTTTCCTTTTGGCTCTTAACCTATTTGTTTTTCCCCCTAAAATAATATTTCCTAAGTATCACTGTAGAAGTGTAGATATCTACACTAATACACAGTATCTTTTAAAAATATCATAGATATGTATATATAGTTGGTTTTGCCCCCTTTTGTACTTACCATTAGATAAATATTTAAATGAAACACCACCAAATCTGAGTGATGATTCCATATAAACTTATTTTATTTTTTATGTTTATGGTATTAGGGATTGAAACCAGGACCTCCTGCATACAAAGCATGTACTCTTGGCTACACCCCCAGACTATTTCATTATAAAACGTTTGCCTATTTTTTTAATATGGCTACACACACAAAATATTCATTGTGCCAATTTGTCATAATTTCTTTAATACTCTTTCCACTCTTGCTATAAAATAAGCCTACAGTAATTAAATTATTCATTTTTGTTTTTGCAATACAAATGGCTGAAAGTGGGATTGCTGAGTTATTGCGTAACAGGTTCGTCTCTGATTGATGGTATCAACTCTTTTAGGAATGCCCTTTGGTGTTCAGGGGTCCCCACTGCTTTCCCCTTCTCGATGACCTGAACAGCTCGCAGCAAACCATCCTGCAGAGCCTGGTTCTTTACCATGTTGGTGATCATGAACGTGACGTCTTTGATGTACATCCGTCTTACATTAGCAGCATAGTGTTCTGCTTTGTTGCCGTGGGCAATGAAGAAGGTACAGAGTGCTGTGACATCTCTCTCTTGCAACCCATATTCCTCCAGGACAGACTCCCACACAATTCTAATGTGCTTGTTCTTGACTTGTCGTCTAAGGACGGAGGCTAAGGTTGGGAGACTTCTCCCCAGGTCTGGAAGCTTCTGAAGCACTCGAGTGTGTAAGCAGATAAGGACTTCAATGACATAGCTATATAAAATATTCAATTCCATTGAGGTGAACCTATGAGAAATGTGGAAAGCTCCTTAAATGGAATAGTCTGTGTACAAACGTAAGTTACATTTGATTAGGCTGACCCAATGTAAACCCAGTAGGAAACCAGCTATGTATTTCAGAAGTACGGCCTGCACCAAACTGCGTAGCTGAGTTCTCAGGCCACCCATTGGATGAGCGTCCCATGGTGAGGGAGTTCTGTTACTCATCCTCGTCCATAAGACCAGCCGGTAAGAGACTCACAGGGTGGGTACTGTGGTGCCTGGCATAAACACAGATCAATCTTTCTGAATGAAGGAAGCCAAGCCTGAATAATGCCGCTGGGACATACTAAACATAGTGGGAATGGCCACCGAAAGCTCTCACAAAGCCACAAAAGCCAGGATTTCTCAACTGTTGCTCACCCGAGGGCCAGAACTGCTGTCCATATCTCATCGTGGGCTGCTTGGCTTGCCAAAGTCTTGCTATGGTGTTCAAATTGCTGTGTCAGGTTATCCTTGGTGACGTCTAGTTCTCTGAATTGAATGTCTAGAGCTTGGAGCTTGTTCTCTACTCTACAGGATTAAAGAATCAAAGGTAAGTTCAGGCCAGGGTAAACCTAGGACTAATAGATTATTTACAACCCCTGCCAAATTTAGATAGGTACTTAAAGTTAAAATGTGACCAGGGTTTCCATTTGCCAAGCCCTCTACTGCCCTTGCTCTTCATGTTGGCAGACTTCTGGCTGTCTAATTAGTTGTTCCTGTGTCTTGTGCAACACTTAACACTTCACAGACTATCAACAAGCATTACTTCTCGTGACTCTAAGAAGCGAAGCTGTCAGTTGTTGCATTTTTAAGGACAGATTTATTTTGTGTGTGGAGGGAGGGGTCGGGGTGCATGTGTGGGAGCCAAAGGACAAATTGTAATTGTAGGAGTTATTTTCTCCTTCCACTGTGTGGGTCTTGGGGTGTCAACTCAGGTGGTAAGGCAAGTGCCTTTACCATTCCAACCATGTCACCAGCCCCATTTTTACTTTTTAGTGAGGGAAAGTTTGTTAGAGCTGTAAAAGTCCTGATTTTGCCTTTTTTTTTTTTTTTTTTTTTTTTGGTTTTTCGAGACAAGGTTTCTTTGTGTAGCTTGGCGCCTTGCTCTGACCAGGCTGCCCTGGAACTCACAAAGATCTGGCTGCTTCTGCCTCCCGAGTGCTGGGATTAAAGGTGTGCGCCACCACCGCCCGGCCTGATTTTGCCATTTTATAGATAAAGAAATTAAGTTTGAAAAAGACCAAATCACTTAAGTGACTAGCACTAGAACCAGTGGACATAATAAAGTGGCTTTCTTTACCCTGTTAGGACTTTGCAGATCCATTTTTACTTCAAGGATCAGCTCAAATTCTACTCTGTGTGTGTGTGTGTGTGTGAGAGAGAGATGGTAATGCTGGGGACTGAACCTAGGGCTTCATACCTTCTATGCCCGAGTTCTACCACTGAACTATGTCCAGCCCTCCATACTCTTCTTAAACCCACTCTCTGGGAAACCCTTGCCTCTATCATGCAATACTTCTTGTTAGTTTGCTTTGCACGAAGTAAAGTATAAATTCTACATAGGAGATCAGTGGCCATTTCTTAGACATATTATTCCTGTCTCCCAATAACTAGCAGAGGCATTATAGAGAAATGGTAACTTATGTCCAGGTCATACAGCTGACACCTATGATGAGAAAGAATGACCTGCTGAACGGTCACAAGGGGACTGAAGTAGCTTGAGTAGCCCCAAACACCAGAGGCACCATAGCACTGAGATTGCACCTAAATGAGCCACAAAGAGCTAGGGTGACAACTCACTGGCCTGAAAACACCACATGGTCTTTAAATGAAGGAAGGGTTAAGAAAATAGTTATCTCTCCAGTGACCTCAACACTTTGTGGCTGCCCAAGATCATGTCCTGACCCTGGTCTCTTGGTCCTCAGTTTCTCCCAATAGTACCTGAGTTTCAGGTACCACTTTTCTCTTAGACGTATACTCTCATCTGTTACGTGCATTTCTCCCTAGGTGGAGACATCAAATCCAACTGTCCTAAGCTTAACTTTATGAACTCTCTCCTCCACCTTCAGAAATTGTAATGGAGGAATTTTCTCTCAGTTTTGGTACCAATTTACCCCTAGATAAAAGTTGGTATGAAATGTGTATTTTATAGGAGTATGAAGCCTGTGAGGCTTATATGCAGCAACCTCTGTTTTCCAGTCAAAACTACGCCACCTGACTGTCTTTAACTTTAGACTTGAAGCTGTAGTGCTGTAGATTATTGCTAGTTTGAACTCTAGAGATGAGCTGTAGCTTGTTGATAACAGTTTATAATTGCAGAAGTTCTTTGGAATACCCCGCCAAAAGACATGCAGACCACTCTAATAGATGTTTAAAAAGAATGTACAGATGGCTCATCAGGTTAAGGTGCTTACTGCTGACCTGGTGACCTAACTTCCCTCCCTTAGCCCCACATGGTGGAAGGAGAAAACCAACTCCTTCAAGTTTTCCTGTGACTTCCACATGGGTGCCTGTGGCATACACAACTCCTCCCACCACATAAATAAATAAATATATTTATTATATATTAGAGCTGGGCGGTGGGGGGGCACGCCTTTAATCCCAGCACTCGGGAAGGAGAGGCAGGTAGATCTCTGTGAGTTCAAGGCCTGCCTGGTCTTCAGAGCTAGTTCCAGGACACTTAGGGCTACACACACACACACACACACACACACACACACACACACACACACACACAAAACTGTCTCAAAAAACAAAAACAAAAACAAACAAACAAAAAAAGGGCTGAAGAAATGGGTTAGTGGATAAATGTACTTGTTCTTGAAGACCTGGGTTTGACTCCCAACCCCCACATGGTGACTCATAGCTGTTGATACCTCCAGTTCTAGGGGATCTAATGCCCTCTTCTGACCTCTGAGGGAATCAGGCACACATGTGGTACACATAAAATAAATAATGTGGTACACATAAAATAAATAATTCTAAAAAGAATTTTTAAATTAAAAAATGTAAATCTGAGAGTAATGTTTCCTACCACAATCCCCTAGCTTAGTTAACAGCCTTACGGTTCATTCAATTGTTTGAATTAGAAATCTAAAAATAATTCTCAACCCCTCACCCACAACTGATATCTATTTAACTCAACTCCCACCTGTCATACCCAGTAAACCAGTCCATCACCTTTACCCTGGTCCTAGGACTACAGTAGTATTACTGGGCCCTTGCTCCAGCCTCCAATTCATCCTTCACACATTTCTCTAAAATACTGTTATGATCATATTTTTAGATTTATTTACTTATGTATATGAGTGCTCTATCTGCATGTATGTCTTTATGCCAGAAACGGGCATCAGATCCCACTACAGATAGTTATGAGCCACCATGTGGCTGCTGGGAATTGAACTCAGGACCTCTAGAAGAGCAGCCAGTGCTCTTAACCACTGAGCCATCTCTCCAGCCCTATTGTGATCATTTAACTCAGCTAAAAATGTATTTTTATGCCACCTGACTTTAAGAGATGAACTGGATCTCCTCACCAAGAAGCATAATGCCTTTCTGAGTCTTCTCACACATTCTAGTTGCTAATCTGTAATTCCAATCTTTTATGAGGTCAAAATGTAGTTTCCTCACTATAAAATTCCTCCTATTTATTTCCTCATAAACTCACTCAGATGCTATGATCCAACAAAGTATCCCTCTGTGAAGAGCCGCTTCCTTAGGCCAAATGCATCGATCCCTCCTTCATGTTCCTTTGGCCTTTTTGGAACATCACTAGTATAAGGTCACGTGTATTAAACTGTATTTTAAAAAACAATTCTACTATTCCTGTAGGCTATGAGCTCTTCAAGGGAAATAGTCACATTTTACTTATGTCTGTGAATCTAGCATGAATTAAATGGAATTATAGCATATTAAAGCAGATTTTTCTTGATTCCATGCATGCGTGTGTGTGTGTGTGTGTGTGTGTGTGTGTGTGTGTGTGTGTGTGCGCGCGCGCGCACACATGCAGATACAGAAGATTTAAAAACCAGGGCCTTTCAACTACACAAACATTCTACTACTGAGCTAAATCCCAACCCCAAAGATTTTTCTTTATTATCAGTTTACATATTTTTTGAACCCGCAAGACTCCAAACACTTTAGCAAACACAGTTCTTATAGTATGGCTGCTGTTCTCTGCTTATTTCTACTCTTCATTCTTCACTCCCCATCTTGTGAGAAGAGTAGACCCTGGCCTGTTCCCTCCCTGGAGCCCCGAGCCACCTTCTCATTGCTTCCTTCAAGGATATCAGGGTTGTGCTGTCATGGTTCATCTTCTTTAGGAAGGGCAAAGGAAACAAAGCAAGATGGAAACCCTGTGGAGGTGGAGAGCTGCTGTTTTCCTCTCCGCAACAGGCAGCAGCAGTGGGAGCATCCTATCTAAACTCTGCCTGGAAGGTCACTAAGTACGTGAAGCTTTTAATAGCTTCAACATCCAAATATAGTTTCAAAGAACCAATGGTGTGAACACAGGTGTCCTGGAGTGCACTATGACATTTGCCTTTGAGAACAGACCAAGCCACTATAGGACAACAAGGCACCGTCCACAAGTACAGCTTTGTTTATACTGGAAAACAAACATATATGCTACTCTACAATTAAATTTGATGGAGATGCTACTTTCATTTAAAAAAATATTTATTTGCTGTACATGAGTGTTTTGTGTGCACATAAGTCTGTGCACCAGGTGCCAGAAGAGGGTGACAGATCCCCTGGAACTAGAGCTACAGATAGTTGTGAGCTCTCATGTGGGTGCTGGGGGGCCAACCTAGGTCCTACAGAAGAGCAATAACAAGTGTTGTTGTTGTTTTGTTGTTTTGTTGTTTTCAGACAGGGTCTCTCTGTGTAGCCCTGGCTATCCTGGAACTCTCTGTGTAGACCAGGCTAACCTAGAACTCAGAGATCTGCCTACTTCTGCTCCCAAGTGAAGGGATTAAGGATGTGAGCCACCATGCCTAGCTAACAAGAGCTTAACTGTGAGCTATCCTCCAGCCCCGGGTTTCATATTTTAGTTGCTTTTTTAAAAAACTAAATTACAATCTAAATCAGTTTTTAAAGAGTGCCTTACATTTTTATGATGATAATGATGGTTTTAAAGTTAAAAATCTAACCAATGGTAGAAATTATTGAGGGTGTCTAGTAGTATCAAATGAGGAACTGACAGAAAAATACACATGAAACAGGATTCTCTGTGGTACAGTGGTTTGAGTCTGTAGTCCCCCTTTCAGGAGACTAACACAGGAAGGTCTTCCCAGCCTATGAACTCAAGGCCAAACTGGGCCACATCTCAGAATCCTTTCTCAAAACACAAACAAGTTACCTGTTGTTATTATTTTAAAAAATGTAGTAAATAGGCACAGACTCCAAAAATCATAGACGATGACAGTAGGCCATGAAGGTTGATTAGGAAAATGCTCACACTGAGTGTGGGTCTTATCCTTAAAGGGAAGTGTTATTATCGGAGGGGGGGGCGGATAAGAGGTATACTACAGACTGCAGAATTTGTACGAGCAAGATCACAGAGATGGCAATGGTAACTGACTAGTTCAGGAACTATGAGTGTATGTTTGTTTCTTTGTTTTTTTGAGACAGGGGTTTGCTATAACTCTCTAGCCAAGCCCTGCCTCTACCTCGCAATCCTCTTTGCCCTTGCTTCCCAAGTGCTAGGGCTACAGGTGTGCACCAAGTCCCGCTTAGGAAGGTGTTTTGATCAAATGATTCATGTGAGCTTAAGAAAACATTTAAGCTTATAAGAACTAAGTCATGTTTGTTCACTCACTGAAGAATTTCTTCCCATCAATACTTATTGAACATCATAAATGGTAATTAAATGAATAATACCTGTGAATGATGAGAAGGCAAAAATCCTCCTCCCCAGGGAATATGCTAACAGAGAGGAACGGGGATAACAAAGCTAAAAATGCTGCTGTATAGCAAAGCAGTCAGCAGAGTGAAGAGACCACCTACAGAACAGGAGAATGTAATTACAAATCACACCTTAAACAAGGGCAAACATCTAAAATATATACAAACCTCCAAAACCTCAACAGTAACATACTAAAAATAACACAATTTTATTTTATTTTATTTACTTTGTTTGTTTTGTTTTATTTTGTTTTTTGAGACAGGGTTTCTCGGTGTAGTTTTGGTGCCTGTCCTGGATCTCGCTCCGTAGACCAGGCTGGCCTCGAACTCACAGAGATCAGCCTGGCTCTGCCTCCCGAGTGCTGAGATTAAAGGCATGCGCCACCACCGCCCGGCCACAATTTTATTTTAAAAATTTGAGGTTTATTTATTTTTATATATACATGTGTTTTGGCTGCATGTGTCTGTGTACCATGTGCATGCAGTACCCATGGAGGCCAGCAGAGGGTTCAGATCCCCTTGGAACTGGAGTTACAGATGGCTGTTAGCAGCTATATGGGCAATGGGAATCAAACCAGGGTCCTTTGGAAGAGCAGCCACCTCTCCATCTAGGACAATAAACCTGCCTGAGATTTTGAAACTGAAGGAAAGTGTGATGGCTATTCTTGTCAACTTGACTACATATGGAATTAATTGAAATCCAAAAATGGAGGATACAGCTGTGAGGGGTTTTTGCTTAATTTGAAGTAGGTCAATCCACTTCTAATCTGGATCTTTGAGATAGGAAGGCACATGCCTTTAATCTGGATCTTTGCTTTATCCCAGCCCCCAACTTCAGCAGGCATTCCCTGAGAACACAACAGCCAAGCCTGCCAGAGAAGCAAATAGGCCAGCAAAGCAGATTAGCTAAGAGCTTCATATCTCCATTCTGCCTACTCTCCTCCATATCCAGTGCCCAGTCCCATGAGCTCTGTGGCAGACTACCAGTTGTGGCCTCTCTTCATTCTCTGTCCCCATTCCCAGAGGACTAGGCAGATTCTGGTGGAACAATCTGTTTTCCTCCCTCCAAGAAACTCCCTCAGCCTTTCCCCCTCCTAGTGCATCGCCATTCCTAAGTATCAGCTTCCAATACCTAGAAACACATTTTACCTGGAACCCCCAGTGGCCACACCTATCAGGATCCCAGAATAATTTCCTACCAGACAACACACAGTCACTACACTCTCCAAAGAACCAGATAGTGCAACAGTAACCAAGGAACAAAACACCCACCTCATAAAGACAACCAGATGTCAGCACCTAGAATTACAATCTTCCCAAACCCAGATGCCTAGATGCCAGCATAAAAACACAACAACAGCCAGGACAATATGTCTCCACTAGAGCCCAGCAACCCTACTGCAGTAGGCTCTGAGTATTGCACCAGAGCTGAAACACAAGGCAAAGACCTTAAAATAGCTTTTATGAATATGAGAGAAGCCCTTCAAAAGGAAATAAATCCCTTAAAGAAATGTACGAAAGAAAAAAAGCGTGGAAGGGAGTAAAGGTTCAAGACCTGAAAGTGGAAATAGAATCAATAAAGAAAACCCAAACGGGCTAGAGAAATGGCTCAGTGGTTAAGAGCACTGGCTGCTCTTCTGGAGGACCTGGGTTCAATTCCCAGCACGTACATCTGGGCATCTCACAACTGTCTATAACTCCAGTTCCAGAGAATCTGACACCCTCACACAGACATATATGCTAGCAAAACACAAATGCACATAAAATAAATTTAAAAAAGAAAGAAAACTCAAACTAAGGGAATGTCCTAGGAGAGCTATCCATTTCTGCTCTGACTCAAGATGTTACTTCTGCTTCACTCTGATATAGGGGAAACCCTGCAGAAATGCAGCAATCTCCTCCGGCTCTGGCGACATGTTGTTACTCCTTCCCACCCCCCACCCCCTTAGTCCCCCTAAGGGAACCTCTCAGAAAGGTTCTTCTGCTCATGCCAGTGAAAGATCTTCACCCAAAACTCTTTTAAGAAATTTGGTACTGCCGGGCGGTGGTGGCGCACACCTTTAATCCCAGCACTGGGGAGGCAGAGCCAGGTGGATCTCTGTGAGTTCAAGGCTAACCTGGGCTACCAAGTGAGTCCCAGGAAAGGCGCAAAGCTACACAGAGAAATCCTGTCTCGAAAAACAAACAAACAAACAAACAAACAAAATTTGGGAAGGAGTCGTCCAGGAAAATGGCTGCCTCCACCAGGGTAGGAAAGGACAGCCCACAACTGAATAGGCAGAGGGGCTTATATAGGGCTTCTTGGGGTTGGAGTTTCTCCAGGGAGAAGATTTTCTCCTCAGGGATTGGTTAGTTTTCCTGCTCAGGGATGGGTTGGTTTAGTCGGTCAGGGGCAGAGTTGGTTCTGGTTTCAGGGCCAAACTGTGTTCCTTTGGCTCTGGTTTCAGGGTCAGGGTGTGTTTCTTAGGTTCTAGGTTCAGGGCTAAAGTGTTTCACTGGCTCAGGTCTCAGAGTCAGGGTGTGTTTCCTCCACTAGCTCTGGTTTCAGGGCCAGGGTGGGTTTCTTAGGCTGGCCATTTTCCCCTACAATCATAAACCAAATGCTCCCCAGTAATGACATGAAGGCTTATTATTTGTTGTGTGACATTTTGTTTGTGTATTGACAAAGCTTGCTTGGGGTCAGAGGGTGGGGCTAGCTACTAATTAACCAAACAGGCCTGGAGAGCAGTACAGAGAGGAGACAGGAAATGACAAGGCAGGGGGGAGAAAGGAAGTGCTAAGGCAGGGCAAAGACAAGATCTCAGCCCTTTTCAACTGGAGGAACAGAAGAGGTAGGAAGCTCCCCTGCTTCTCTGATCTTTCAAGTTTTTACCCCAATACCTGACTCCCAGTTTTTATTGATAAGATTAATTAGATTTATGCTTCATCTGGTGCTGTGGAAAATCCTTCGTACACTGTAAAGATTTATCACTGTGATTGGTTTAATGAACATGCTGCCTGGCCAATAGCTGAACAGGATAAAGTTAGGCAGGAAAGCCAAACTGAGAATGATGAGATGAAAAAGGGAGGAGTCAGGATTGTCAGCCAGAGAACAAGTCAGACACACAAAATGGAATAGTGGTAAAAGCCACAAGCCTCGAGGTAGCACATAGATGAATAGAAATGGGTTAATTTAAGTTGTAAGAGCTAGCTAGTAACAAGACTGAGCTATCGGCCAAGTATCTATAATTATTATAAGCCTCTGTGTGGTAATTTGGGAAGCAACTCCTGGGTATTTGGGAATAGAGTCAGGATAGAGAAATGTCTGATTGCAATTATTAATTATGAAAGCTCAGCTGATAGCTTAGGCTTGTTACTAACTAGCTTTCACAATTTAAATTAACCCATTTTTTTAAACTACTTTTTGTCTTGTGTCTTTATTACCTTAACCATATACTGCCCATGCTGCTTCCTCTCCATCTGGCTGGTGACTCCACCCTTCTTCCCAGCAGTCTTTCTGCCCCCCAAATCCTGCCTAGGTATTGGCCATTTAGCTTTTTATTAAACCAATCCAAGTGACACTTCTTCACAGTGTACAAAAAGATTATTCCACAACAAAATGGACCTAACAAATATTTACGGAACATTTCATCTCAACACAAAGGAATATTCCTTCTCAGCACCTCATGGAACTCTTTCTAAAACTGACCACATACTCAGACACAGAGCAATCTCAACAGATACAAGAAAATTGAAATAACTCCCTGCATCCTATCAGACCACCATAGATTAGAGCTGGATAAACAACAGGAGGTTTACAAACTCATGGAAACTGAACAACTCACTACTGAATGAACAATGGGTCAAGAGAGAGATTAATAAAGACTTTCTACAATTGAATAAAAATGAACACACAACACACCCAAACTTAGAGGACACAATGAAGGTCATTCTAAGACCAAGTTTATAGCACTAAGTGTCTACATTAAAAAAAAAAAATTGGAGCAATCTCATACCAGCAACTTAAAAGCACACCTGAAAGTTCTAGAACAAAGAGAAGAAATCATACCCAAAAGGAGCAGATGGCAAGTAATAATCAAACTCAGGGCTGAAATGAATAAAATAGAAACAATACAAAGAATCAATGAAACAAAGAGTTGGTTCTTTGAGAAAAATCAGTAAGATTGACAAACCCTTATCCAAATTAATTAAAAGACAGAGAGAGAATATCCAAATTAACAAAATCAGAAGTGAAAAGTGGGACATAACAATAGACACCGAGGAAATCCAGAGAGACATAAGGACATACTTTAAAAATCTGTATTCCGCCGAATTAGAAAACCTAGAAGAAATGAGTAATTTCCTTGATACATACCACATGCCAAAGTTAAAGGTAGGATAAGCAATTTAAACAGACCTATAATCCCTAATGAAATAGAAGCAGTAATTAAAAGTCTCCCCTTCTCCCCCAAAAAAGCCCAGGGCCAGATGGTTTTACCACAGAATTCTACCAGGGTTTCACAGTAGAGTTAATGCCAATACTCCTCAAATTATTCCATAAAATAGATTGTCCAATTCATTTTATGGGGCCATAGTACCCTGATACCCAAACCACATAAAGACTCAACAAAGAAAGAGATTTCAATTTCCCTTATGAACAAAGATGGAAAAATTCTCAATAAAATACTTGCAAACCAAATCCAAGCACACATCAAAAACAACACCATGATCAACCCAGAGATTCAGGGATGGTTCAACATACACAAACTGATAACTGTAACTCATCATATTAACAAATTGAAAGACAGAACTACATGGTCATCTCATTAGATGCAGAAAAGGCTGCTGACAAAATCCAACACCCCTTCATGATAAAAATCCTGGAAAGATTAGGGACACAAGGGACATACCTCAACATAATAAAGGCAGTTTACAGCAAGCCCATAGCCAACCTCAAATGGAGAGAAACTCAAAGCAATTCCACTAAAGTCAGGAATAAGACAAAGTTGTCCACTCTGTGTGTGTGTGTGTGTGTGTGTGTGTGTGTGTGTGTGTGAGAGAGAGAGAGAGAGAGAGAGAGAGAGAGAGAGAGAGAGCGAGAGCACAAGCACATGTGAAAGTCAGAGGACATCTTTGTAGAGACTTTCTCCTAGGCTATCTTACATGGGTTCTGGGTGTTGAATTCAGATTGGTAGCTTGCACAGCAAGTAGCTAACCTGAGGGCCTGAGGACTGCATTGTTACTACTTCGAGACAGGGTCTCACTATGTAGCCCTGGCTGGCCTGGAACTCACTATGTAGACCAGGGAGGCCACAGAGAGAGCACCTATCTTGGCTTTCAGAGTTCTGGGGTTAAGGTGTGCTCCACCACATCTGGCCCCAATGACTGCATTCTTTTTTTTTTTTTTTTTTTGAGACAGGGTTTCTCTGTGTAGCTTTGCACCTTTCCTGGAACTCTGTAGACCAGGCTGGCCTCGAACTCAGAGATCTGCCTGGCTCTGCCTTCCAGTGCTGGGATTAAAGGTGTGTGCCACCACCGCCGGCGACTGCATTCTTTTAAAAGAAAAAAAATTATTAAATGTTTAGGGCTTATCACTAACTCTCATACTAAAATTGTGTATAAAGTTGCTTAAATAGGTCCAAATCCAACATTAGGTATTAGCATCTTATACATATGGTTCATGAGCAACTATGAATTCAAATCTAAATTATTAAATGCAAGCCAAATTACAACTATTTAAATAGCAGCATTAATTTACTATGAGCTGAGGCTGTTTCACTAAAACCGAATCACCTGTCGAATGTGTCTGAAGCTGCTTTAGAGCAGGTTCTTTCACACTGGACAAGATACTGTCACAGACAGAGAAATGACTCATCATAAACTTCTCTAGAGAAAGGCATGTGCACATGCCTGTAACTCAGCACTTAGGAAGTGGAGGCAGGAAAATCAGGAGTTCAGGGTCATCCTCTGTAGATGTAACCAACCGTCTTATTAAATAAGAAACACAGAGCCGATTCAGAGAAGAAAGCCAAGAGGTCAGAGCCAAGAGCCTCACCCTTCCTGCTTCAGCGATCCCCTTCAGCCAAGAGTGCTCTCCGAAAGGGAGCTACTTCCTGTGTGTTTGTCTTTATAGTCTTTCTGTTCTGCCTTCTCATTGGTTGTAAACCCAAACACATAACTGCCTCTGTAGAGACTTCCAGGTCTTGTATGGTTGGTACTGAGATTAAAGGCATGTGTTTCCAATGCTGGCTGTATCCTTTTACACACCGAGATCTACCTAGCTCTGTCTACCAAGTGCTGGGATTAAAGGTGTGCGCTACCACCGCCACACTCTTGCTATGGCTCTAATAGCTCTGACCCCCGGGCAACTTTATTTATTAACATACAATTAAAATCACATTTCAGTACAAGTAAAATACCACATTTCCCCTTTTCTATTTTAATAAAAAGAAAAATGAAAAAGGTTATAACTAACAAAAGAAAAACTATACACAAAAGTACAATAACTATATACAATATATACAAGTAATAAATACCTAAACAATGTCTAGTCCATTTGTATTTGACAAATTCAGAGAAAATAATTTCATTATCTATCCTATTTTGGTAAGTCCAAAATGTATCTAATTCACTTTCTATGCTAATTAATCTTCAACTATAACTAACTAACCTTCAACTATAACTAACTAATCTTCAACTATAACTAACTAATCTTCAACTCCCTCAGAGACCCAAGAAGGAAATAATATTAGCTAACAAAAATAAAAACAGGAAGTGCATGCAAGCAACTTCCAAAAAATTTGTGAGTTAAAAGAAACAGCCAGCTGCCTGGACAGTCACCTGAGGTTTCTCCGCAGTGCTGGGGCATCATCTTCAGCCTACAGGCTTAGCGTATCTGACAGACTCATTTGTGAAGTAGGATGTACACAAAGTCAACAGTTCAACCTCACATTGGGTGAGAGCAGTCCATGTACCAGAAACACCTGAATTCCACTAGTGTCATGTCATGATTCAGGATTTTAAATTCTGGAAATTGTTCATGGTTTTTTAATTCAGCTGTCCATTCTTCTTGGCTGTGTATATATGGCTTCATCTCAGCATCCCGTTCTTCTCCACATCCCTCTATTAAATGCCAGTCTACTATTGAGAGGCGTGAGCTTAGTTACTCTTCAAGAATAACTGTTTCAGCTGCTGTTCCATTGCACATCAGAAGCCATCGGCCCACTGCCTGTTCAGCTGCCTTCGAAGAAAAGGGCACTGTACCTTTTCCGAATTGCAAAGACCACTTCAGGGATGGTGCCATATTGTCCTGGCCTCAGAAGATGCCTTTTGATAAAGCCATAACCACACTTGTTTTGGCAAGAATCAGTAGTCCTTTGTTTCATGTCCTGTCTGTCCATTTTGTCCTGTTGATTCGAGGATACTTTGTTGTCCAGTGGCTAACTTTTGCCACAATGAAAGTTAACTCCATATGCAGTTTCTTCAATGCCCATATTTTCTCTGAAGTAGATTGGTACTGCCAGGAGCCGACATGTCTCATAGTCATAACAAAAAAGAAAAATTTTCTAAATTATTAAAACATTTTAAATGCCATATTCTGTAGATCTCTGAAGGGTTTGAAGATGACCTGTCTAAAATATATCTGCTCAATTTTTAAAACATATCTAATATGACTACAAGTTCTATTGTAATGTCTAACTACTAACTTTCATTTCTTTATATCCTAATAGTTGGTAATAATAACATTCAAGGATCAGAAAATTGCATTGTTAAATGAACGGTATAAGTACAATTAGAAATATACATATAGCATTTTCTAACAATATCAATTTCAATATATATAATTTGTATACAATATAAAACAATCCAATCCAATGTAAAGTATTTAAAACTAGTAATTGTCTTTTTCTTCTTTTCTTTCTCTTTTTTAAAACAAGAACCTTAAATCTAATCTCCTTTGCTTAGCCTTTTCCCTAACCCTTAACAACTTGTAACCAACCCCCCTAAACAATGAAAATTATCCCAGACCCAAAACCCATTAAAAAGACCAAAAAACCACCCGCCCCACACCACTTCTTTGGGAATATGGGCGTCGTATTCTTAAAATTGCTTCCTGCTGGGTATGGGCGAAGTTATCTTTATCCTGAAAGAAAAATTTTAGGTTAATTGTCAAATTCTAGGAAAGGTAACTATATCCTTTATTATCCAGTCTGTGTATAATGCCGAAGTTCAGGGTTTATCTCAAGTCCTTATTCAAGTAGTCTTTGAGACTGGATCATCTCAGCTAGTCATCTCAAAATTGCTCTGAGTACCTTGTAGTTCAAAGCTGATCTGTAGATGATGTTTGTCAGCTTAGTGATGTTATTATTGTCCACGGGGAAATGTTGTTGTTGTGGGGCCCCATCTTCTTCCTGGAGACTTCAGTTGATGTTATGCCTGACCGTGAATTCCTGCAGAAAACTGATAAGAGACTCGAACACAAAGACATATACATGCAGCTAATTGAAGCCTTTTTTCTAGAATTAGTTAGTACTCTATATGACCATTCATATCTTAACAAAGTTTAAAATGTATATATATATATATATATATATATATATATATTAATCTTGTAAATTTTGATATAAAATTTATAGTTTAAGAAAAGTTTAAAGAATCAGAATAGAATCAAAGAGTTGAGATTAGTAACAGAATAGTCTCTTAATTAATTTGTCTTTTCTCCTGTCCCATAGCAGAAGATGGCTCTTTTATTCTGGCATGATACAGGGAGTTTGCATTTTCCTTTTAACAACATGCTTGAGTTTAAAGAACGAGAGAGCCATTCTCCAACTCCAAAGTCAGCTTTAAATTTTAATTGAACTGGGACTATTAGAAGACCAATAGTGTTAAATCTTTAGAGAAAAGCAGAAACAAACCTTTAGGAAGACATAAAATTTTTTAGATAATATATACCCATACACCGTTTCACTGTTTCCTGGGATAGATGATTTTCTTCAGTTGTCTCATTTGTCCAGTGTTCTTCAGATTCCTTAACCTTCATTCTCCTAAATGACAAAAACAAAAACCTTTCCCCAAGACTAATTTTGGGGATGTTTCTTTTGGCAAATTATTATCTGATTAAATGAAAAGGCATGTGTTACTGGTATAAGTTAGTTTAAATTGGATGTTCATGCTGGTTGATGAACTATCACCTCCTCTAATTAAGAGATCTCTGTTGTTCAAATGGAACCTAATCATGCCATAAGATACTACTGCCTCCTTAAACCTTCGTAAATCTAACATTTCAATTGGAGCCCAAATATTTTGTGTAGTCATTTCATTAGGCAACTGCTGTACGGTTACTGGATAAATTAAGGGTGACTGTGTGAAAACAGGCTTTCTTTCTGTAACCTTATGATCCAATCTTGAAACAACTTCACTGTTAATTTCTTCTGTCTGAATTTTTACAGGTTTAATAAGTTTTTCTAAAGCTGTCATCCTGGCACTTAAATTGACTATCTTTTTAAATAGTAAAATGAGGATAAGCATAGTAATAAACTTCATAATTCGATCAACATTAATCTTCTCGTATAGTTGTTCCATTGTCAGACTGCCTAAAATTTCAAACAAAGCCCAATTTTCTTCCAATGTACACATAAAACCCATTTTTTTTAATGTGGAAAAAATTTCTCTTTTAATTAGTTTCCTTTAAAATATCTGATATGTTAAGTGACTTACCAAGTCTGCGTAGAACAGAAGAAATCCGAGAGAATTTCAAAACAGCCACCTAGTGTCCGAGGTGTGAATCCAGAGAGAGAGAGAGAGAGAGAGAGAGAGAGAGAGAGAGAGAGAGACAGAGACAGAGACAGAGACAGAGAACAAGAAAACGTAGCTACGAGTTCTGCCTAAGAGCTTGAATCCAGCCACGTGTTCCCGCTTGAGCCCAGTCAAGCCTTGGCTCTGGCTTCCTTAGGCTCCAACCACGTGCGTTGGCTTTACAGGCAGGGGCCCTGTTCGGCAGGGCAGGCCTGAGTTGTTTGTAGCACTGGCTTTAAGCTAACCGATTGGGGCTACGGTCAGTCTGGCCTGAGGCCAAGCCGACCTGGGCCCAGACTAGGGAGCCGGCCACCCTGGCGGGAAACCGGACCTGCTGGCTGCCCAGGCAGGAAACCGGACCTGCCGCCAAGCCAAG
>NC_081428.1:62081896-62093282 GCF_949786415.1 Peromyscus eremicus
TTTCTTTCTCCATCTCTTTTTCTTTCCCTCTTCCCTTCCTTCATTTACCTTTCTATTTCTGGGACAGATCTCACTATGTAGCTCAAAACCAGGTCATCGGCTCAAGTTCCTGAATGCTGGGGTTACAAGCATGCACCATCTACCTGGATATATTTTAAATTATAAATTAAATCATACTTTAAGAAGAGATTTATTTATTTATTATGAATACAGTGTTCTGTCTGCATGCATGCCTTTGTGCCAGAAGAGGGCATCAGATCTCATTACAGATGGCTGTGAGCCACCTTGTGGTTGGTGGGAATTGAACTCAGGTCCTCTGGAAGACAGCTGGTGCTCTTTAACCTCTGAGCCATCTCTCCAGCCCCCTAAGATCGTAATCTTAAACAAGGAAAATATGGAAAAGTATTAAGTTGTAAAATCTAACAAAAATTCTTATTTTCATTGGGAAATGACGAGAAATCAAAGTCAGACAAGAACACAGTGAAAGTCCCAAACTGTGTATGCGGAGAAATGAAACACTGTGTAAAACATCTGGCACACGGTTAACAGTCAGTGAATAGTTGGTAGACAGTTAATACTCAATCTCTTCACCCAAACTCTAATGTCACTTACTATATGAAATGTTATCTAGTGATCTTCTTTTGTTCAAATTGATAAGATCCTACATATGACAAATAGTTTAAAGCAAGATTTTTTTTAACCTAAAAAAATAAAAGTTCTGTCAGCAGAACAGAGAGGTGGCTCATGCTTGTAATCTCAGAATCTAGAGACTCAGACAAGAGGATTGCTACAAATTTGAGGTCATCCTGTGCTATGTAGTGAGTTCCAGACTAGCCTGGGCTCCAAATGTGAGACTGTCTTAATAAGCAAGAAAGAGACAAACAAAAAACCAAAAAGACTTTATCAGATTTCCTACTTTTTTTTTTATTGGGCCTAAAGTTCATTTAAGGGGTACACAGACACACAGCTCGTCTGATCAGCCACTAAGAGGCTTCGGTGCCCTTTTATCTTTGTACTCAAGAGCCAGTTCACTTTTTCTCCATGTTCAATGTCGAGCTTTGGCACAATCCTCGCATGTCCCTCCTCATCCGCTGCTGTGGCACTGGAGTTCTCACCACCCTGCTTGGGGCATGCTGCTCTTTTTGCTTTCTTCCTGTGGGTGTGCTTTGCAGGACTCTTCTGTTTCTTCTCTATTTCACTGCTCACATCCCACAACCTTATCTTCCCATCATTCCCTCCAGTAAGCAGCAGATAGGACTCGGGCACAAAGCAGACCTGGGATACCCCCAAAGTGTGACCCTTAAATCCCAATTCTCGATCACATTTGACTCCCATTACCCTGAAGATGCGCACCTTACCATCCTCTGCACCACAGCTGAAAACATTGCCACACGATGCCACAGAGACAGAGTGGGCTAGTGCAGGGTTTAGGAGCCGACCGGGGGACTGGGGGCCTTCCATTTCCTCTGTTTCATCCTCTTGTAAATTCGTAATCCAGACGGGACGGGCTTTTTGAAGACTCCATAGCATCACCTTTAAACAAGGTGAAGTTACATAGTCACACAGTGTTCTAGCCACATTTCTCAACTACAGTGCTTACTGAACTTCTAATAAAATATGACACGGTTCCTCTACCATTTTAAATTGTCAGAAGCTACTTCAACCTGCCAGGGTAATGCTACTTGACACTAGACTAGACTAGAATGCAGAGGTAGAGGTAGGACTTACAAAGCCAGACCTCAAAAACTTTACTGACAAGACTCCAGGAAAGTACAATTGTTGGGCTGAGGATACAGCTTAGTGGCAGAAGACTTATTTGCCACCTGCAAAACCCTGGATACACCCCAGCACTGCTCCCCAAATTTAAAAAAAAAGAATTAAAACAAAAATGAACAAGCCAAGCCGGGCGGTGGTGGCGCACGCCTTTAATCACAGCACTCGGGAGGCAGAGCCAGGCGGATCTCTGTGAGTTCGAGGCCAGCCTGGACTACCAAGTGAGTTCCAGGAAAGGTGCAAAGCTACACAGAGAAACCCTGTCTCGAAAAACCAAAAAAAAAAAAAAAAAAAAAAAAAAAAAATGAACAAGCCAGCCAGCACGGGGGCACATGCCTTTAACCCTAGCACTCAGGAGGCAGAGGCAGGTGGGTTTCTATGAGTTCAAGGCCAGCTTAATCTACATAGCCAGTTCCAGACCAGCCAATGCTATCCAGTGAGACCTTGGCTCAAAAAACAAACAAATTAACAACAAAACCCCTTTTTTGTATATTTCACATTTGATTTCCAAACAAATTCTTGGTTTGTTTCAAACCATGTGTCACTATGTAGAACAAGCGGGCTTTGAACTAATGGTAACCCTTCTGCCTGCTTGCCCAGTGCTAGGGTCATAAACATGCATCACCAGGCCTCGCTCAGACTCTTTTTTAATTTAGTGAAGAATCTTTTTTTGGGATAAGTATTATTGTAAAGCCAGCAAACCTAGCATTTGGAAGGTAGAGGTGGGGACTCAAGGTCACCCTCTGCTATATAGTGAAACTTTACCAGGTAAATTAAAATAGCAGTTATCCGGCCCTGCCTTTTATAGAATATTTGAGGATGTAAGTTCTCTAGTAGCAACATGACCCTAAAATGTCTCACCTAGACTTGCAGGCAAAATGCCAAATTCTTGATGTCCATTTAAAAAAAATTTTTTTTTTTTAAGACAAGATCTCACTACATAGATCAGGCTGAGCTTGAACTCATAGAGATCTGTCTGCCTCTGCCTCCAAATGCTGAGATGGCATGTATAACCATGTCCAGCCCAGAAACATTTATTTCACTTTTATTTGTGTGTATGCATGTGTGAGTGTGTGTGAATGTGCATGTGTATGTATGTGTGAATACCAATGCCTTGGGAGCCCAGAAAACGGCATCGGATCCCCTGTAGCTGGAGTTACAGGCAGTTGTGAGCCACTTGATATGGGTGCTGGGAAGCTAACTCAGGTCCTCTTCAACAGCAGAGTGAACTCTTACCACTGAGCCTCTCTTCAGCCTGTCCATTTCCAATCTAACCTAAAGAGTACAGATCACTTCTGCATATCTAACTGCCACACCTATTGGCTAATGAGCCAGTGATGAAAATTGGTATAGCCAAAGGATGAAAGAATGACTACTGTATCTGATCATTTATAACCAACAGCCATCTGGCTACACAGATACTCTTGAAAATCAGAGGAAGATCCAACCTGAGGGTAAAGAAGGCAGATTTAGGAAGGATATGCCCAGAAAACCTAGTTGTAGGCTATAGGGAAATTGCCCTATAAATATAGAAGGATCCTGTTGTGGTGCATGCACTTGGAGGCAGAGGCAAGTGGAGTTCGAGGCTAGCCTGGTCTACATAGAGACAGCCAGGACAACATAGAGAAACCTTGTCTTGAAAAGCAAAACCTCCTAGAATAATTCTGTATTGAATAATTCTGTATAGAATTTCTACAGAGGTACTACAGATATTTTTGAGGGGGAGTTCTTTATTGTTTGGGGAGTGTCACAGCACACAGGGCATCGACTGATTCCACTGCCATGCCCTCCAACCTTATGGATGATACTGATTTTCTCCCCTTTCGTCTTTTGAGACAGGGTTTCTCTGTGTAGGCTAGGCTGTCCTGGAACTCACTCTGTAGACCAGACTGGCCTTGAACTCAGAGACTAGCCTGCCTCTGCCTCCTAAGGGTGCTGGGATTAAAGATGTGTGCCACCACTGCCCAGCAATACTGATTTTTTGTTGTTGTTGTATCTAGTTGTTCTTGAGACAGGATCTCTCTATTACATAGCTCTGTCTGGCCCCAATTCACAGAGATCTGCCAGCTTCTGTTTCACAGGAGCTGAGATTAAAGGGGGAACCACCATGTCAAACATAAATGATACTTTAAATACCTCTTACAATAGAGAAAAAGCACGGACTTTGGAGGCAGAGACTGCAGTCTGTTTCTAGCTAGATGGTTCATTTACAATAATAATTTTAAGAAAGGAACAACAGGGAGCTGGAGATAGGGCTTAGCAGTTAAGCCAACTGTTTGCTCTTCAAGAGGACTCTGGTTTAAATCTCAGCATCCATGTGGTAGCTCACAACTGTCTGTAACTATAGCTCCAGGATATCCAATGCCCAGCTCTGGCCTGCACAGATACCAGGCACATGAGAAGTGCACAGACATCATGCAGCAAACCATCCATACACAGAAAACGAAATTACATTTAGAAGGGACAGTAATTAGGAGGCATGAGTACAATGAAGACTAATATGTGCAAAGCACTTCAAGTCCCAAGCACTCAACCCTGGTGATGGGATTCTTCTCGTGCAGGAGGAAGGACAGTTGCTATGGAAAGTTCAAGCTATCTAAAAACTCTCACATTAATCCAAGATCTGCTCCCATGAGAACAAAGAATTAAACCCCACCAGCTTTCCCTATACCTCCATCTCTTTCCTAGTGGTCTCCTCTGAACTCCGGCTAATTTGTGATGTTGCTTTCAAAGTCCAGCAGTGCAGAGAGTGCTCTGCTTCTGGTCACTCACACACACATTCCAATCAACATATCTCATATTTTAAAGTAGGAAGAGACCTTCTTCCTCCCCCTCCTACCACCACACATACACATTTAAACCATTCAGAGTATCTAAAAGCTGGGTGTGGTAGCAAACGCCTTTAATCCCAGCACTGGGGCAGAGGCGGGTGGATCTCTGTGAGTTCCAGGACAGGCAGGGATGTTACACAGAGAAACCCTGTCTCAAAACAACAACAACACAAAGGGTTTCTAGAGTGTGGATCAAATCTACATTCAGCTCCCTTTGTGTGTTTGTTTTGTGAAGTTGACATAAAGCTACCCCTTGTTTGTTTAAGGTGATTTTTAGAATCAGGTACTTGAATCCTACGGTCAGGATGTCTTTGAGGATGGACAAAGGAAGACAAAGGACTTATGAATAAAATACAGTAGGTTCTGTCAGGCTAGCATGGTAGACGTAAGGCTATGGTTCATAATGGGGTAAGAAATATTAGTAGAGAATAGAAAATACTTGCTCAATAATTCGATTCTAGGGGCTGGGGATACAGCTCAGTGGTAGAGTACATATTGATCATGTACCAGTCCTGAGTTCAATTCCCAGAACTGCCAAGGAAACCAACCAAACACATACTTGATTTTGTTAGCAAATTCTGCTCAGAAACTACTCAAGTGTTCTTTGCAAAAACATCACCTGCATATCCAGGCCGCACGACACCAGGCTCTGAGGCCTCTGAGGTCGGAAAGCTACAGCGGAACAGATGTTAGAATGTCTCTTCAGGGATCTGGTAACTTTCTTCTTTTCCAAGTCCAGGATTTTGATTGCCCCAGAGTCATCAGCAGAAGCCAACAGACTTTCAGGTTCATTTAGTGAAAGACAATTGATTTCTTCATCATTCACGTGAAAATGGTCCACGGACCCTTTTAGAGACCTGACATCTAGTAAACTGATGGTTTCCCCGTGGGAGGCATAGAGCGTGGTGGGGCAGGAGTGAGAAAACAAGACGCTGGTGACGTCATTGGCCCCTTCCAGCTGCACGTGTCCTAATGGAGTCCCGTCTTCACCCCAAGCCACAAGATCTCCACCCTCTGCTCCTGAAGCCACCAGCCCATCTTTACTTGCACTCAGGCAGAGGATAGAAGAAGAATGTCCACCAGTCCACTTGACTGCCATGATGGCCTGTGAAACTCTGTGAAGAGGGAGAAAACCTGTATCAGATGTTATACAACAGCTTGATGCTCTGAGACAAAGACATTTCAACAGGTTTTAAAGATAGCCTAAAAACACAATTATCCCCTTGCCCTCTGGAGTGGGACACTGAGGCAATGGGCCAGGTAAAATTTATCAGGGAAATGAAATCGGTAAGATGCACTCACGACACAGGACAAAGCAGAGGCCGCTGCTGATCCAGCTGTCATTGTCCTGCTCTCCTGTTCAAGGGTGATGGGAACCAACTGCAAGCCACACTTCGCCGCTGCTTGCTCCTGCTCTGACCACCCAAGAGAGAGCGTGAGACCCCTCTCCTCCATTCTTATTTGGTCACATACTCCAAGAAGACCATGCCCCCTAGGGCTAGTAACCCCAACACCATTGGCTGAACAGACTGAATTCCCAAAACGGTCCTCTCCTCTCAAAAGACATTTAAAGACCAAATCTACTGAACTCTAGGTAAATATAAGCTGTGTCTAGTATTTCTGCTTCTCTAGTACACATCTATTCACAGGAGAATACATATATTATAAATAAATACTAGCAGGTGCAAGCTTTTGCAAGTTTCCTCATCTTATCCTTTTTTGGTTTTTTTGGGGGGGGGGGGCGGGGGAAGAGATTGGCTCAATTTTAAAGGTACTTTTGGCTAATTTCTACCCCAAAGCATGAGAAGTTAGTCGATGAATAGATTTTATAGTTAAATGGACTATTATAGGCAATACAGTTCTGATCATTTTTTCCATAATGGATCTAGTAGTAAATCTTTTCATTAATCCCACAAGATCCAAGAACTGAGGAGTGGAGTGGGGTGGCGCACAACAATACTAAATTTCCAGACTAAATCACATGGCTGTTCACTGATCACTTACATAGTCAGAAAATAATAAAGAGCTATTAACGGGACTGTTAAAAAAAGGTTAGGAAAGCCTCAAAAATGTGTCTCTTCATTTGGGGCCACAGAGGTGGCTCAGTGGTTAGAACTGGGTTTGTTGCTTTTGCAGACGACTGGCTTCGTCTACCAGCACCCTGGCTCACAGTCAGAGTAACTCCAATTCCAGGGATCCAGTGCTTTCTTTGGATCTCTGAGGGCACCAGAAACGCACATGGTACACACAAACACTTGCATACTTATGCTTATTTACTCATTCTTATCAAATAAATAAAGCTAAAAAATTTTGTTAGAATAAATAAATATTCAGTGAGGCTTTTTACTGTAGCCAGTCAACAATTATCATGTATAATATTCATTTGTGATCCAACTAGGGCCTTCAAAATCATTTATTTACTTGGTCTACAAAACATACCCAAAGGCCATTATTAAAAGTGTTAAACCAGCCAGGAATGGTGGCACATACCTGTAATCCTAGCACTTGGAGGCTGAGGCAGGAAGATTTTGAGTTCTGGGCCACTCTGGGTTACATATTGAGACCCTGGAGGGAAAAAAAAGGTCAACCACTCAGAATGCTAGGGCATATGGGGGGAATGTACTTAAGAGCGACATCAAAACACTCTAGAAGTGAGTTGTCTGCAAGCCACTGTTCTTGAGTTTGTACACTTGGACTGGACAACCTGGTAGAACTAGGTTAATGTCGATATTCTCTCACTCGTTTATCAAGTTATACGTTTGCCTTTTCCTGTGTAGTTGCTTAAAGGGTAAAGCACAGAATTTCCTCATATCCAATTATGGATTACTTTAATTAGATAATAGATCATTTCCTCCAACTCCTAATGAGATCATGGAGTGCAGAAGAACAAAGGGTACGTTAAGAGCATTTTATTAAAGGCTGGAATGCCACAAGGAGCAGTTCTAAGCAGGTGGACTACATAATGACAGGGGGGAAGGGGACAAGGTGTGGTTCATGAAAAGTAGGTGGAAGACTTGTAACTAGAAAACAAGAGAGTGATAAAGACAACCTTTTCTACTTTAATATTACCCTAACGTTAGTTGAGTGATAATATGCCACTAAAAGTTATCTGAATAATGGGTAAAGGGACAACAGCCGGGCAGTGGTAGTGCTCGCCTTTAATCCCAGCACTTGAGAGGCAGAGGCAGGTGGATCTCTGAGTTAGAGGCCAGCCTGGGCTACAGAGTGAGTTCCAGCACAGCCAGGACTACACAGAGAAACTCATTCTGGGGTTAGGGGGAGGGAAGAACAGAATGATATCATTAGATCCTTCAACAATTTGTCTTAAGGGAGAGAAGATAAAGGCTTTCAAAGTGTGTGATAAATGAATGATCTCTATTATCAGTGTTTTTCTTCAGTCATACCTTTATTTACGAATTTCTGCTATTCGAGTGCACAAGCCTCGGAGAGAGGGAGAAGCAGAAACTGACTGACTCTGTCTTATCCAGTTTGGTCCCAAATTCCTGGCTCATGTGATCTCTCACCTGAGGTTCCCAAGTAGCTAGAACTATAGTCTCTTTGTACCAGGGTGCCCTGTCCATGCCTCTCAATCTAATCATTCTGTATAGTTCTTTACCTCCTTTTCAGATCTACCAGATTTAAAGGAAATGTAATTGTCATTCAGACACAATTTGGTTCAACATTCAGTTACCACGGAGAGAGATGGCCATTACTATAATGTGTGGGTCAACACTTTCTCATAGATTTGGGTTTTCTAAAGTTAGTCCTGATGTGGAGAAACTGGTAACAACCAAAACAACTAAAAGACTGTGGCATTAGCATTGACAAAACAGACAAGAATTTGGGTTACTTAATTTAGTGAAAGGCATTCTGAGGAAGGGATTGTTAAGTAATAAGCATGTAATTATAGCAGAGTAGGGAAGTAGTTACTGCCCATCGGTTTTTACTAAAAAACAGGAAGTGAATACACATAGGTGGATCTCAGGCAGATTTCTTACTACATAAGATTGCATGACACTGGGATTGACTACTGAGTCTGTGAGCCCTATTATTATAATAATCACTTAGTAGAGCTGTCTTGAGAAGTATATAAATACCAGATTAAAATACCTCACATAATGCATGCTCACACTGCAGTTCTTTTATTTTACTTTATGTGTATGGCATGTATACCCCAGGAATGCGTGAAACCAAAAGAGGGCTTGGCTCACCTCACACTGAAGGTACAGATGGCCTTGAGCCTCCACATGGGTGTTGGGAATGAACCCAGGTCTCTGCAAGGGCAGCAAGTGCTCTTAACCACTCAGCCATCACTCCATCCCTCTAGTATTCTTTTTCTAAGTGCTCTTTAAATTTTGGAAACGTAGTATGACTAAATAAAGCAGGATTTCTTTTCCTCCCTGGAAACTATCATTAAGCCTTTATTTTATTGGGATTGTTTAAGAAATTAAACACACACACACACACACCCCACATTTCCTTAATCTTTTTACTAAGAGATGGATCTGAGCACACTACATTTTGTCCAAAAAGACTGTGACACTTAGTATTCAAATGACACTTTGAGATTATTTTGTTTTTGGCTGCGTATTTACCAGAGTTGTTCAAATTTTGTCACCTTACTTTTAGAAGTAAGTGGAGTACTGGTACAGATGTTCTGATGAGTCCCTACGGTCCTGTCCAGGAAAAGACTATGTCAATTGCCCAGAGTAAAAAAATAAAATGGAGTCGGGCGATGGTGTCGCACGCCTTTAGTCCTAGCACTCGGGAGGCACAGGCAGGCGGATCTCTGTGAGTTCGAGGCTACAGAGCTAGTTCAGGACAGCCAAGGCTACAGTGAGAAAGCTTGTGTCGAAAAAAACAGAAATTAATTAATTAATTAATAAACAAAGAAACTGTATCTAACCTGACCAAGACAAGAGGTCCTCAACTGCCCAAAGGTAAAGAAAATGGGTCCAATCGAAGTAAAGGTGCAGGAACTAATTATCTAGCAAAAAAGGGGAAGTGTCATACACAAGCTGTAGATAGAGCAGGAAGCAAATGAAACAGGAAACTCCGTAGGAAGAGAGGCCAAGGAGAGCCGACTGAAGGCCATTAGTTGAAAAGGAGAAAAAAACACTAGAGAGTAGACCGTACCCACTAGCAACAGCCTCATACCTGGGCTTCCCGTTCCCGGTCGGCGCCTCGTGATGACCTCACACGCAGCCTCCAATCCCATCAAGCTTAGGGAGCGAGGCGCCTTCGCGGCGCAGTCACTTCCGGACTGAGAGGCGCGGCGGGCGAGCTGGGCGTGCGCCCTTGCTTCTTGCCCTCAACCCGCATGGCGGATCCCGGGGTGCGTCGCGAGGAGGCCGGGCGAGGCGGGTGGTTCCGGCGCCCGCGCTGAGCGGCTCCGAGGGGCGGGGACCCGAGTGGCCCGCGCGTCTGCCCTCAGTGAGGCGGGGCACGCGGCGGACGCCCCCGGGCAGGGGCGGGAGCGGTGGAGGCGCTGGTGGCTGGAGCTGAAAGGGGTGGTGAGCGAGCAGCTCGGATCTCTAGGCGAGGCTTGGCCTCCGGTGCCGAGACGGGGCGAAGCGGCGGCGGCAGCGGCGGCCCCCGGGCCGGCTGGTGAGGCGATGGCGGCGCCGGGCCCGGGGGCTGGGGCAGCCTCGGGCGGCGCTGGCTGCGGTGGCGCGGGCGCGAGCGCGGGCTCGGGGTCCTCCGGGGCGGGCGGCCGACTGCCCAGCCGGGTGCTGGAGTTGGTGTTCTCTTACCTGGAGCTGTCCGAGCTGCGGAGCTGCGCCCTGGTGTGCAAGCATTGGTACCGCTGCCTTCACGGCGACGAGAACAGCGAGGTGTGGCGGAGCCTGTGCGCCCGCAGCCTGGCCGAAGAGGCTCTGCGCACGGACATCCTCTGCAACCTGCCCAGCTACAAGGCCAAGGTGAGGGGATCCCGGGCCACGTCGAAGCCCGGCTCCTATCCTGCCCGCCGCTCTCGGGGTTTACCTTCTAAGCTTGAGTCATGTTTCACCTCATCATCCCGCCTTTCCACGGCTTCAGCCAGTCAGTACCTTTCTCACACCTCCTCTCCGCAAAGATCTTTTCTTTGGATTGAAGTTCTGCTTCGTAACCCACCTCACTTTTGAAATTATTAGGTGGTTTCCCATCACTGGTTTTCATCACTCGTTCTACTTTGGACAGTCTTTGCTCTTACAGACAGACTACCAGCCAATACCCTTGGCTTTATGTTTTCCCTGGCCTCCAAGTAGACCTATGACATCAGTTCATCTTGGTTTGGTTTAAAATGGGTTTAGTTCTGGGATCTTTGCGTTCACCTCATCTTTTCCAAACTCTGATTAATAAGCACATTTTCATTATTTTCGCCCACGTTCTCATACGGCTACAATATTTAACGCTTCCATGTGAGTTTGGGGTTACGCATCCTGCTAACTAATTTGCAAGAAAGAGACTCTAATAGAACATCTTCCCATTGGTGCCATATAACTCATAAAGCTGCCTTGTGCTACTATTATTGATTACTTCCTTGATATCTTTTTAATAGTTCTACCCAGTTGATGTCTCTTCTGTCGTATTTATCATTCTAATATGTTGGTTCCTGTTTTGCTGGGTTTTGTTTTGGTGGTTTTTTTTTCCCTTGATTCTTGTGTTTTCATAACAAAATTAGAATGCTAAGTAACAGGTTGTGGCAGGACCAAGGATTCTCCAGCCCAGACAAAGGGCCTTGGGTTAAGGTTCATTAGACAGATAATAATAGCTCTTTAGAATAGCAGTCATCGAGAGCA